>NW_007031221.1:243423-300358 GCF_000164805.1 Carlito syrichta | reverse complement strand
GAGTTGGAGTCTCACTCGGTCACCCAGACTAGAGTGCAGTGGCCGCTTCCAGCCACTGCAGCCTCGCCTGCTGGGCTCCAGCGATCCTTCCGCCTCAGCCTTCCAAGTAGCCGGAATTACAGGCATGTGCTACCACGCCCGGCTGATTTTTTGATTTATTGTAGAGATGAGGTCTCGCTGCCCAGGCGGGTCTCGAACCCGCGGGCTCAGGCAATCCACTCACCTCAGCCTCCCAAAGGCGCGGGATTACAGGCTGAGCCACCGAGCCCAGCTGCACCTTCATTTTTAATGGCAGTATATATCTCCACTGTGTATATGTACCAAAATGTATTTAACCAGTTCTCTGTTTATAGGCTTTAGGTGTTTTCCAGTGTTCACTATTACAAACATTAATGCTATGACCATTCTTGGTCATACATCTCTATAGCACTTGTCAACTCCTACGTACCTTATAATGTTGGTGCTTTTTACTAACAGTACTTCTTAAGTTACATTTCCTAATGATGTATTATTTTTGTATATAAATGCAAATTTATTTTAGAATATAGGTTATATTCAGCTACCTTGTTAATCTCATTCATTATAATTTTATGTAAATTTTTACATATGCAGTATATCATCTACAAATAATGAAAAGTTTATTCCTTCCATTCCTGTCCTCGAGCCTTTTGCTTATCTGCCAACTTGGGCTTCCACATATAACAACCTATAAGAATCAGCAGTGGTTGATGACTTTAGCACTACTCTCTAGAAACAAAGTCATATACAGACAAAAGCAAGAGCTACCTGGAATCTAAGCAATGTAGCTAACAGATTTAGTTAGGTAGCAGTATATTAGTTGTAGTTATATTAGCAGTATATTAGTTGTATATGTATATTAGTTGTAGAAGACTATCTGTGCCCAGCAAATGGAAAATAACATTATTTTCAAACATACGATTGGGGGCTCAAAAAAAAAACCACAATTATTTTTTGGAGGGCAGGCCCCTTGTACTACAGGTTTCCCCTGCTAGTTAAGTATTCTAGGAACCCGTCAACATCAGTGTATCAGGTAGTGTTGTTGTGAGAGGCTGTGCTTGTCTTCAGTGAATTTTTTTTGAGATTCTTTCAATACATTTGCTCATTTCATCATGGGTAATTTATAAGCACACCTGCACACACCATGCTGAGTGTTCAGCAATTTTTGACCGAAAATGGCATGCCCCCATGTCCCATGCCCCCTATTCACACGGCCTTGCCCTAAGTAACTTTTTAATTATTTCCCTGGATGAAAAAGTCCTCAAAGGGAAACATTTTGCCAGTGTTGAGGAGGTAAAACAAAAACAGCAGAAGCACTAAATGGCATCAAAATTGATGAGTTCAAAACTGCTTTGAGTTGTGGAAAAAGCGTCTTGATAGGTGTGTTGCATCAAACAGAGAGTACTTTGAAGATGACTGAAGTTTAAACGTAAAAATAAATACACAATTTTTAATAAATAAATTTTGGTTTCTTTGGGTCCCCCTTGTATTTACAAATATTGACCATAATTAGGTTATAAAGAAGCCTTATTATGTTACTAATGACTAACATTATGCAAACTATATGTATACTCTAATACAAAAAAGTAGAAAATAACAAAGGGATCATTTTGAAAATCCTCTATATCAGAAAATTAAGTAACATGTTACCAAATAACTTGTGATTTGGAAAGTCATTTATTAATATATTATATTGAGAACTAAATGCTAATAAAAACACTACATGTAAATTTTTAGGGCATATTGCGTGTAGATCACTTGAGCCCAGGAGGTCAAGGCTGTGGTAGGCCAAGAGCGTGCCACTGCACTCCAGCATGATTAACAGAGTAAGACCCCCAACTCAAAAAAAAATGTACACATAGTGGCAGTAGTCACAGTAACCAAAAGTCACAGTAACCAAAAGGTAGAAACAACCCAAATGAATAGGCAAGCAAAATGTGTATCCATACATTGGAATATTATTCAGCTATAAAAAGGAAAAATATACATGCTACAACTTGAATGGATCTGGAAAATGTTATGCTAAGTGAAAGAAGCCAGATACAAGTCATCTATTGTATGGTTTCTTTTATATAAAATATGCAGAGTAGGCAAATCCATAGAGACAGAAATCAGATTAGTGCTTGTTAGAGAGTGAGGGAAGGAAGAATGAAGAATGATTACTTAATGGCCATGAGTATTCTGGAGTGATGAAAAAGTTTTAGAACTAGGGAGAGGTGGTGGCTACACAACATTGTGGATGCACTAAATGTTTAACTTTAAAATGGACCATTGTATGCTATGTTAATTCATCTCAATTTTTTAAATTTAATCAGTATTTTTTATTTCGATATTGTGGGGTACAGTTAAGGGTTAGGTACACAAATACGTTTCGTTCAGGCATCCTTGTTGATAAGGGGTGTCTCCCCGTCCCCAGACAGATATTGACTACCGTTAATCCCACCTTCCTTCCCCCTCCCATAGTTTCTCACCACTGTCAGTCCTTTTCTTATAGTATTACATGGATGTTCAAGGTCCACTGTACCGTCTCAGTTTTTTTAAAGTGTCACAGGGAGGCTTTTGGGATACCTGCAATGTTCCATTTCTTGATTTGAGTGACGATTACATGGTAATGTGCTACACAGCTAAGCATTTGTTTAATGTACTTTTGTTTGTTATATCACAATAAAGGTTTAAACACTATGAGGAAGAAGAAAATGCCACAAATAGCTAACCCAAGTTTGAAAGTGAAGAACAAAAGGAGAGCTTGCCCTACCAGATAATTAAACAAAGTAACAGTAATAAAAACATTTTGAAATTACCATGAGTATACATATAGACTAATGGAACAGAATAAAGGGCTCAGAGACAGAGACATATGGAAATTTAATATATGTTCAAGAAAGCTCCACAAGTAAATGGGGGAGATACTAAGCCTTTGATGATGTTAGAAAAACCAACTTACTTTTGAAGTAACAAAACTTGATCTCCACCTAACACTTATACAAATGTGGGCTAACGACTAGCTATGAAAAGTAGAAAAGGGAATGTCAGAGAATATTTTTGAGACAAATAGGGTGGTACACATCATATCGCATTACATAGAAGGACTTTTTAAAACGATACCATAGACCAAATTGTCAGATAAAAGATTTTTAGAAATGTTTATAATGGACAAGAGACTAATGGCAAAATCAACAGGGAAAAGAAGTTCCAACAGAAATGTGAACACAAGTTGATGACTGGCAATTTACAGAAAAGGAAATTCAGACAAGCATAAATGCTAATAAGCATATAACTCAGAGTTATCAGGGAAGTGCAATTTAAAACCACAATGAGACTGGCAAAAAAAATTAGAAACTCTTTCATTCCAAGCATTGAGGATATGGATGTTTAGGAATGCTCGTGCACTTGTGGTGAAAGTATAGACTGGTGCAGTCTGTTCTGGAGGGTAATCTGGCGGGACTTAATATAATTAAGTACATTGTACTCTACGACCTAGCAATGATATTCCTTAGAGTCAACCAAAATGTTCTCACACAAATTCATAAGGGACTATATATGAAACATTCATCACAGTGTTGGTTGTGTCAGTTACTGTGGAAAGCGTAGATGAAATGAGGAAGCTAATGCTGTAGAGTACTGAGTACCAGTTAGAAACAGCAGACTAGCCGGGCTGGGTGGCTCAGCCTGTAATCCCGCGCCTTTGGGAGGCTGAGGTGAGTGAATTGCCTGAGCCTGCGGGGTCGAGACCTGCCTGGGCAGTGAGACCTCATCTCTACAATAAATCAAAAAATCAGCTGGGCGTGGTAGCGCATGCCTGTAATTCCGGCTACTTGGAAGGCTGAGGCGGAAGGATTACCGGAGCCCAGCAGGTCGAGGCTGCAGTGGCTGGGAGCGGCCACTGCACTCCAGTCTGGGCAACAGAGTGAGACTCCAACTCAAAAAAAAAGAAACAGCAGACTAGATGTACTCACAGCAAACTAGTAGTACTGAGTGATTTCTCAACCAACTCATCTTCGACAGAGCCTCCACCACCAACCACTGGGGAGAGGAGAACCTATTCAGTAAATGGTGCTGGGAAAACGGACTGACCACATGCAGAAGATTAAAACAAGATTATACCTATCACCATACCCAAAAATCAACTCTAAATGGATGAAAGACCTAAATGTAAAACCTCAAACTATAAGAACCTTAGAAAATATAGAAGACACCCTAATGGAAATTGGAACTGGCAACCAATTCCTGATAAAAATCCCAAGTGCCCATGCCATAAGAGATAAGATAGACAAATGGGATCTCATCAAACCGACAAGCTTCTGCAAAGTCAAAGGAACCATCAAGAGAGCAGGGAGACAGTTCACAGACCGGGAAAAAATATTTGCCAACTGTATGCCTGACAAAGACCTAACATCTAGGATCTACAAGGAACTCAAACATGCCAAAAAGAAAAAAGTAAACTTCCATTACAGTGTGGGCAAAAGATGTGACTAGATAGTTCTTGGGGGAGGGCATAACAAGCAGCCAACAGATACATGAAAAGATGCTCAGCCTTACTAGTCATCAAAGAAATGCAAATTAAAACTACACTGAGATACCACCTAACTCCAATCAGGATGGCTATCATCAGTGACTCAAAAAACAACAGATGCTGGAGAGGATGCGGTGAAAAGGGAATACTTCTACACTGTTGGTGGGAGTGTAAACTAGTGCAGCCTCTGTGGAAAACAATGTGGTGATTCCTAAAAGATCTAAAAATCAACCTTCCATACGACCCCGCATTCCCCCTACTGGGAATATGCCTGGAAGAACTCAAATCACTCTATAAAAAAGATACCTGCACATGTATGTTTATCACAGCATTGTTCACAGTAGCATGAACATGAAACCAACCATACTGCCCATCAAAAGAGAACTGGATAAAAAAAATGTGGTACATACACACAATGGAATATTATGCAGCCATAAAGAACAAAATCATGAACTTCACAGTAACCTGGATGGTTTTAGAGTCTATAATACTGAATGACCTTTCACAGAAACAAAGAACTGAGTATCACATGTTCTCCCTCATAAGCAGACCTTGGACAATTATTGTAATACTGCAAGAAAAGGATTGGCAGTAGTGGGAAATTGCTGGGAGGGGAGCGAGGAAGCAGGATTGGCAGTACTGGGAATCTGCCTGGGGAAGGGGGGTACACCTCATCAACAAGGGTACCTGCATAATGAACATTTGTATATGTAACCCTGAATAGTACCCCACATCTTTAAAATAAAAAAAAGAAAAGAAAAATAAATAAATAAAATGTACTAAGTGGAAGAATGGTAGAGAACAATACATGAATATTCTCTATAATGTAGCTGTCATTTTGTTTGTATTTCTCCCCATCTATTCATGTTTTAATTTGCTACCTAACCTAGAAGATAAAATAAAAACTCTGCATATTTTTTCTTTTCAATTTCTTCTATAACCATAGCTTTAAAAGATGCCCCTGAAACTTCCACTTTTGTGAACAGGTAAACTAGACTTCCTGAACTCCTTCCCAATGAAAAACACCTAGGGATGCTGGGTAAAGTATAACAAACATTTTTATATTCATAGAGGTGCTCATAAGAAAGGAAGAAAATCTCCCAAGGCTAAAAGCAAAGAGAGAATTGAAGGCAAGGGAACCAAGCTAATAGTGGCAGTGATGGTGTTCTAACAGCATTAGCCAAGTTTGATTTTCAAAGGCTTGGGTTTGAGTAGCCATGTAAGAAAGGAGAAGCCGGGCTCGGTGGCTCAGCCTGTAATCCCGCGCCTTTGGGAGGCTGAGGTGAGTGGATTGCCTGAGGCCGCGGGTTTGAGACCCGCCTGGGCAACTTGGCGAGACCTCATCTCTACAATAAATCCAAAAAAAAAAAAATTAGCCAGGCGTTGTAGCGCGCGCCTGTAGTTCCAGCTACTTGGAAGGCTGAGGCGGAAGGATCGCTGGAGCCCAGCAGATGGAGGCTGTGGTGGCCGGGAGCAGCCACTGCACTCCAGTCCAACTCAAAAAAAAAAAAAGAAAAAGAAAGGAGAAAGGCCATAAGTTAATGAGTGGTGAAGAGTAAAGCCTCCATGCAGAACTTGGATTCTTGAAAGGCCTCAGTGGACTAGGGAAAATTTCACCACCAGCAAAGAAAAACAATACCAAAAAATAAAAACAGTGCTTCAACTTGGGCTCCAGGAGGTAGAAAAATGTCTTCTCTGAGAATTCATAATGGGGGGCCTGCCTTCTTGTATATTTGGGTTTTTAATTTATCTGTATGGTAAATCCCCTGTGAACAAATGAGCATAAAATCACCCAAAGTTTATTATACACTAACCGATAGGAATAACGACAAATTCTCTCTGCAGGGATGCACGCTTGTTGTGGTTTGAATGTTTGTACCCCTCCAAAATCAGTGTTGAAACTTATTCCTCAATGCAGCAATATTAAGAAGCAGGGCCTTTAGGAGGTGATTAGGCTGTAATGCCTCTGCCTTCATGTATGAGATTAGTGCCCTCACGGACTGGGTTAGAACTAGCTAGGCCCTTTTTACCCCTCCATCTTTTTTATGGACTAGATGTACACATTGTGTGTGGGCATAGTTGTCAAGGCACCACCTTGAAAGCAGAAATTGGCCCTTAGCAGGCATTCAATCTGCTGGCACCTTAATCTTGGATCTTCCAGCCTCTGGAACTGTGAGAAATGAATTTCTGTTGTTTATAGATTATCCATTGTAAGGTATTTTGTTACAGAAGCAAAAACAGATAAAGGCAACTTTCAACCAGTCTTACAGGATTCCCATAAATAAATCTCTGGTCATCTTGAGCCCCCAACCCAAGATTATAAGACATCAAAAAAAATCAAACTTCTCTGAGCAAGAATTAGTATCCTCAAATGTTAGGAAATTGAAGTATTTAATACTAAAAAAAAAAAGTTCAAAGAAATAAAAGTGGAACTGAAAATATTAACAATTCTATCAGAACAATAATTATTTCAGATTTGAAAACCCAGACTTCTATAAATGAAAAATATATTTATTGAAAAGCAAAACTCAGTAACTATTTAAATAGGTTAAACGCAGCTAAAGGAAAAAAGTTAGTAATCTGGAAGAGAGCTTAGAAAGCACAAAAATTGAAAGTGTAAAAGAGAAAGTGATTTAGAAGACAGAATGAGTATTAAAATACATCTCATTGGAGGTCTAGAATAAAAGGAGAGAGAAGCAATATTTGAAGAAAAAGTGACTAAAAATGCTTATAATTGTTGAAAGAGCAGGAATCATATTCAGAAATCTCTGTAACTCTCAAGCGGAAAAAATTTTAAAATCCACACAAAGACACATCATAATGAAAGTTCAGATCATCAAAGAAAAGACTTCAAGCATCATCTGAGA
Source organism: Carlito syrichta (assembly GCF_000164805.1). Taxonomy (NCBI): domain Eukaryota; kingdom Metazoa; phylum Chordata; class Mammalia; order Primates; family Tarsiidae; genus Carlito; species Carlito syrichta. Next base: position 292,960 of record NW_007031221.1, on the reverse strand, counting down.
GAAAAGATTACTTGTAAAAGAAAATATTTATACTAGACAAAGTGGGGACCAAATGGAGGCCTAAACTTTACCTGTTCAATGACCACTTGTATACTTAATCCTGAATTGTACCCTACATCTTTAAAAAATAAAAATAGAAAAAAGATTTATACTGACAACAGACCTCTAAGCAGCAATGCTGTATACAAAAAAGAAAGAGAATAATTTTGGGGGGAATATTGGGGCAAATATCAGTTTCAAATTGCATGCCCAACTAGGGTGTTTTTCAAAACCAAGGGCAGCTTATTTCGAACTGCTATCTGTGGTTCAACCATCACCAAAATGCAGATTTTTGTAAAAATCTTTATGGAGAAAACCATCACTCTCAAGGTTGAATGCTTGGATACAATAGAAAATGTAACTGCCAAGATCCAGGATAAGGAAGTAATTCCTCTTGATCAGCAAAGACTGATCGTTGCTGGCAGGCAACTGGGAGGTTGATGATTTATGTCTGACTGCCACATTCCAAAGAAGTCCACTCTTCATCTTGTGTTGCTGCTAAGGAGAGTCTTACACCACTCCCAAGAAGAGTAAGAGAAAGAAGGTTAAGCTGGCTGTTCTGACATACTCTTTGTTTTTGTTTTTGTTTTTTTGAGTTGAAGTCTCACTCTGTCGCCCAGACTGGAGTGCAGTGGCCGCTCTAGGCCACCACAGCTTCGACCTGCTGGGCTCCGGCGATCCTTCCGCCTCAGCCTTCCAAGTAGCCGGAATTACAGGCATGCGCTACCACGCCCGGCTGATTTTTTTATTTATTATAGAGATGAGGCCTCGCTGCCCAGGCAGGTCTCGAATCCGCGGGCTCAGGCAATCCACTGACATACTCTTAAAGTGAATGAGAAGGGCAAAATTAGTCGCCTTTGTTGAAGTGCTTGTCAGACGAATGCAGTGCTAGAGATTTGATGGCTAACCACTTTGACAGTCATTATTGTGACATATGTCTAACTTACGAGTTCAACAAACCAGAAGACAAGTAATAGTATATGAGTTAGTAAAATCATGAACTATAAAACAAAAAACCAAGGATAAAATAATGACATAAACTTTGCTAAAGAAAGACTGAAGGATGCATATACAAAAAAGGAGGTACTAAAGAGCAAAAAGAAATCCTTAGCAAAGAAATTGATAGGCATGCCGAGTCTGATGGCTCATGTCTATAATCCCAGCACTTTGGGAAGCGGAGGTAAGAGGATTGCCAGAGCGAAGGGGTTGACCAGCCTGGGCAACATGGCAAGACCTCGTCTCTACAATAAATCAAAAAAATTAGCCAGGAGTGGTAACCTGTAGTTCCAACTACTTGGAAGGCTGAGGCAGAAGTATCTAAGCCAGCAGGTCGAGGCTGCGGTGGCTATGAGCATGCCACTGCACTCCAGCCTGAGTGACACAGTGACACTCCAATTCAAAATGAATAAATAAATAAGGCAGGCACATGAGTCAGTTGAAGCATTGGCTACAAACAGTAATTACTACTAATACAGGAAGTCAAAAACAAAACAAAATTAAAATATTGGATCACAATTTGGAATTAAATCTGTCTTTGGACCTTAAATTGTTCAGGAGAATATGAGGATATTTATTTACTTTAGACTTGTATCCATACTAAAACTTTAAGAGTAACTATTAAAAGCATATAAACAGACTATATAACTTCCTAACTATCAGAGAAAATAGTTTAAGAAGAAATTTTTTTTTTTCTTTTTGAGTTGGAGTCTCACTCTGTCGCCCAGACTGGAGTGCAGTGGCCACTCCCGGCCACCGCAGCCTCGACCTGCTGGGCTCCGGCGATCCTTCCCCCTCAGCCTTCCGAGTAGCCGGAATTACAGGTGCACGCTACCATGCCCGGCTGATTTTTTTTATTTATTGTAGAGATGAGGTCTTGCTGCCCAGGCGGGTCTCGAACCCGTGGGCTCAGGCAATCCACTCACCTCAGCCTCCCAAAGTGCTGGGATTACAGGCTGAGCCACCGAGCCCGGCTAGAAGAAATTTTAATTCCAAAAGATGCAAATAAACTGACAGAAGATTGCTAACCTTCTGATCCACAACCATTTTAAAACAATAATCCTTCCCCTCTCCCACTTTGTAATATATGACAAAATGCTGAAGTGCTTAAGACTTTGTACGTGGAATGATTTAATGTCCTTATGTCATTCTTTTCTTGAAATAAGAGTTGTATCTCTGCCCATGCCCCGTTCCTTCATCTCTTCCATGAAGACAGTTGCTTTTGTGCCAGGGCTCTAAGCAAAGGCCAGAAAATGTCCCATGTCTGTCCTGCACCTGCTCAGCAATTGCCCACCTACACTTAGAGGCCAGGAACAGGATACCTCCTGAGAATCAGAACCTGTTACATGGGGCAGGATCATATTTGGGTTCTTCCTCCCATTATTAAAATCATACACTTGGAAAGGAAAGGAAATGTAAAGAAGAAAATGAAAATCCTGCTTGCTAATCCTTCCACACCAAGATTAGTCACTGGATCACGCTGTTTTTTGAAGTATAGCGTCATGTGTGTATACTATTTTGTGTCCCATGCCTTTTAGTCCATTGGCATTATTTTACATTATTAAAATGTTCTTCAGGAGCATCATTTTTAGTGCATTGTTTTGATGCATTCACCCATGTCTTTATTTCCTTTCTTAAGTACTTCTCCATCTGCCAGCACCATTCCACTGGGCCTCGAGAGCACACTGCCTCTTACAGCACTAACATCATGACTTGGGTCCTGCAACATCTCCTGGGAGAGTTTTGCATTCTATGTGTCTATAGTAGTTCATTTTAGTTTAGATGAATGAAGTTGGTCTCTATTCTGAACACTCATTTATTACCAGAGGCCCACCTCTGCTTTGATTGATGTGGGAAGGGTCTCTTCTTTTTGCTTGGTGGAAATGGTGCGTGGCTTCTAGGAGGGAGTCTTGTCTTTGCCAGGGGACAGCTTGTAAGCACGGTGCTGCCGTGATTGCTGAGCACTGCTAGCAATGAGGCCGATGTCACATGTACTATCCTTGTCCCCTCAGGCAGCTGTGTACTGGGCAAAATGTGCTCGTGGATCACACACGTCCCCCTGGCCCTGGATGCCCCAGAGATGGATGAGGGGTGAGCAGCTCAGCAAGAACCCACCAGCAGGCACATCCTCTGTGGCTGCTGTTGTAGTTGTCCTATCTGTGCTGAGGCAGTACACCCTGATACAGCTGCCACCTACCTCACCCACCCGTGTTTCCTTGGCAGGTCTTTGTCCAGCAGTGTCTGGCAGGGAAGAACATGTCTCATGTGAAAGGCAGCTACCTCCTGTGTGGGTACCTGAAACTGCTGTCCATGTTCACTACTGTGATGCCAGGAATGATCAGCCACATCTTATACCCAGGTAAAGTCTAGGTTCTGATTTGTTCATACCAACTTCTGTTTTCTCAGAGACTTGGGAGTTATTAGGTCTCCCACACTATAGTAGTTATTGAGGTGCCCCAGATTGCTTCCTTGGGAGCTAGTAAGTTAGGATTGGTATGTAGCCAAGCAGAAGCCCGGCAGAAACTGTAGATATAGGCAGCAAGCAAGAAATCCCAGGGAGAGGAGTTCAGGCAGGGAAGTGCAGTTCAGTGTATTTTCCCCTGGGTCAGAATCTTGTTCCCACCAGTGGGGGCCTGGTCTCTGCAATGACTTTTGAGACACAGTCTGTAGGAAGGTTGAGTTGCTCCCATAACATCAAAAACATCATCATGCTGAACATGTTCTGTGTGCCGGGCACTGTGTTGTATTCTTACAGATGTCTGTGCTTCTCACAGTCCCAGAGGTGGGCATTCACAGCCTCATTTAATTCATGAGGCACATTGGAAGGAGCTCAACATAACACTCAAAGCAGACTTGACTCTGAGGCCCACATTCTTTCTTTAAATACTCTTTTTTTTTTGAGTTGAAGTCTCACTCTGTTGCCCAGACTGGAGTGCAGTGGCCGCTCCCGGCCACCACAGCCTCGACCTGCTGGGCTCTTGCGATCCTTCTGCCTCAGCCTTTCAAGTAGCAGAATTACAGGCATGCGCTACCACGCCCGGCTGATTTTTTTTTTTTATTTATTGTAGAGATGAGGTCTCGCTGCCCAGGCGGGTCTCGAACCCACGGGCTCAGGCAATCCACTCACCTCAGCCTCCCAAAGTGCTGAGATTACAGGCTGAGCCACCGAGCCCGGCTTTTAAATACTCTTAAAGCATCCATGGTTCCCTTACTGAACTATCATCATTCTGTGGATGTATCCCCATTTCAACCTAGTTTTACTGGTTCTTCCTATCTAATATACAGGTCTGTTTATTCATTAAACTTCATGGAGCAGGCAGTTTCTACAAGAGGCTCTTGACAAGGCCCAACAAAATATAGAATATTATCTATTAATAAGTAGCATGTACATCTCTAACCCTAATTCCCTTATTCATCCTTAGTCTACTCCCCGAGACATGCCTCTCTCTTTAATTCTAATTCCTTTCTAGTTTTGACAGAGAAGAGTGCTCTCTTTCAACATTCCCAGATTTAGTCTTCAGCTGTCAAGCGGCACTTTATGGTACTTCCTCATAGGTTAGAAAATAGGCCCCCTGTGCTCTCCAAGACCTGAGTCTCAAATATTCTGATACAACACCCCTATCAGGGCTAAGGAGGTAAGATGATAAGTTACTCACACATTAGTACATGGACACATGTGTTTGCTTTCCTCAGACGTAGTTAGCATCACTGAAAGGCTTATTGCAGTCATGTGACTTGCTTTGGGTCATGCTGTAAATTGGTAGAAACACCACTTTGTTTGACTTTTAGGTACCAGACTCCAAGCCCTTTCCTCCACCCAAGGCTCCTAAAGAGTGTGCAGGATCATAAAGCAGTCACCCGTACACCAAGAGTCTAACATCTACTGATGAATATATGATTCCTAATTTGCTTCCCTTTCTCTGAGCTCAGATTTTAGAGCTCTAAGACCACATCTCTATTGATGTGACTATTATCTCTCTTTATAGATAAAGTGGCATGTGTTGTACCTTCAGAATGCCAGAAGTATTGTGACTCTCACGTTGATTGCAGCACCCTCGCATACCCAATGCTGATTATAGAGTTACTACCCAATGGTAAGAAATGGGCCCTGCCACCAAGAGCCACAGGAACCCCATGCTCTGTATGCCTATTGGAGCCTGTGCTCTTGTACTGTAAGTGGAATGCTAGGAGCGAAGGATTAGGTTGCTTATCTCCCAGTCAGCCATTGTTCTGGGTAGAAATGCAGGCTGCAAAGTAGGAGGATGTCAACACTCTAAAGGGAGGCTTAGTGCCCTGATGGAAGAAGCAGAGCTGCCTCCCTCTCTATTCCACATGATCTAGGATAGGACATCCTCCCAGGTACAGCCTGTGCATGCCATTTGCATCATTCACCTCACCTGCTTAGCTCATTCCTTTGCTCATTCCTTCAGAAAAGAGGCTCCACACAGTTCTAGGCATTGTTCTAAGCCATGAGAATACAGAGGTGGGCAAGGCCTACTTGTGCCCTCAGAGAGCTCACAGTCCAGTGGGACAGGCGAGAAGATGGTTAGGTCTCCAACAGTCAGATGCCTCTCATTGAGTGATGACAGTGAGCCCAGCATCTATCTCATCTTTTTCCACAAATCCCATTGAAATGACCAAGTGAATAATACAATTTTAACCAAAAAATTCTGTATTATCTCTGGAGAACAAAAAGTTGAGACAGCTCCATAAAACAGCCTAGGTAGAATCAAACTGAGGGAAATACCGGCCATCCCACAATTCAGGAAGTGAGTTGTCTGGACTCCTCAGCTGGGCCATAGGAAGTGCCTTGTCTTAGAGCAACCAGGCCTGTGGGTAAAAGTGGACAGTCATCAAAGGAGGGCAAATGACAGGACCCCAGGCTATGCCCACCCTGAGTAGCCTACTGAATTCCAGGTGGGGCCATGGCTGCAGTAGACTTCCAGTTCAGGTCCTAGTCTCCCAACAACACATAGAAAAGAATTCTCTCAACCAAGGAGTTAATGTTCCTGACTCATTGTGGCCTTCTAAATAATTATGTTTATAACTAACATTTGCTAAGCATTTGCTTTATATTGTATTGGGTATCTACTTAATTTATCTGAATATAAATAGCTCTATGTGGTCAGTAGTGTTATGTCCACTACACGGGTGAAGGCACTAAGGCACAAGGAGCCATATAACTTGCCTATGGTCTGAACCTTCTCTGAACCTCTGGCTCCTCGTATGTAAAAGAGGGGTGCAATGGTGTCCATCTCACAGGACTGTAGGGAGGTGGTACAGGCCTGAAGAGATGTTCTGGTACAGAGTAACCACCCAAGATTGTAATACTGTCTATAGAATTATCCTGTTTATGTACAGTCTGGTGGTGGTGGTGGAGTGATGGTTATTGCTGCTGCAATTTTTAAATGAACATATATTGCTTTGATTATGAAAAATAAAATTGTCTCTATTTGGGAAAAAATTAATTTATAATCACAGTGATAAAAAAAAAAAAAGAGCATAGTGGCTGGGCTCTGTGGCTCAACCTGTAATCCCAGCACTTTGGGAGGCTGAGGTGAGTGAATTGCCTGAGCCTGCAGGATCAAGACCAGCCCAGGCAACTTGGTGAGACCTCATCTCTACAATAAATCAAAAAATTAGCTGGGCACGGTAGCACGCACCTGTAGTTCCAGCTACTTGGAAGGCTGAGGTGGAAGGATCGCCAAAGCCCAGCAGGTAGATGCTGGGGTAGCCATGAGCATGCCACGGTACTCCAACCTGGGTAATGGAGTAAGACTCCAACTCCAAAAAAAAAAAGGGGGCATAGTTTGACCTGGCATGGTGGCTTATGCTGGTAATCCCGGCACTTTGGGAGGCCAAGGCAAGAGAATTGCCCGAGCTCAGGTGCTCAAGACAAGCCTGAGCAACATAGCAAGACCTTTTCTCTACAAAAAAATTTTAAAAGTAGCAGGTGTGATGGCACACACCTGTAGTCCCAGTTGCTTGGAATGAGAGGATTACCTGAGCCCAGGAGGTCGAGGCTGCAGTGAGCCATGATCATACCACTGCACTCTAGCCAAGGCATCAGAGTAAGACCCTGACTCAAAAAAAAAGGAGTATAGTTTAATGTACCCCCAAAATAGTCCTTTTGGGGAAATTTACATATATCATTATCTCATTTAGTCCTCATGACAATTGTTTAAGTTTTACTGTTCTTATTCTCATTGTCCAGAGGGGGAAACAGTGGCTCAGAGAGGGGAATTTACTACCTAAAGTCATGTAGCAAGTAGGGGAGCTTATCCTTCTCAGTGCCATGCTATTACTGTTGATGCCACCTGGCACCTACTAGGTCCCTGTCTTTAAAGAGATTCTTCCACATAGGGTTTTACAATGTCTGCCAATGTCTGCCCATGGACGACATTAAACCCACATACCTTTAACTTGACCTATGTTATGCCTAAAAGACTTCCTCTATCTTGCATCAAGGTGTATGTTTTAGCTGTCTAACTCTTGCAGGTGTTTGAGATTGCCATTACATTCTTATTAGTATTCCATTATTTAAAAAACATTTTTCTGAGAAATTTTAATAAACAGATTTCATTTTATTTAGATTGTTAGAGAATGTGGGGAAAAAAGGAAAACTTAAATTCACCTTATGAAACCCAAGATATTGATGCCAACACCTAGCAAATATGCACAGAAAAATATTAAACTAAAAACTAATTTTACTTTTAGGTTTCAATGAAAATATTATAGACACAAATTCAACAGTGCATTAAAACATTAAAAATATGTTAAAAAGAATGATATCTCATTACCAATTATGATTTTTTCCCTGAAATACAAGGATGGTGTAATATTAGGAAATGCAGTAATATAACTTACTATATTAGTAGATTAAATGAGAAGAATCATATGGTCTAGTCACAGATGATGAAAAGGCATTTGGTAAAATGTGTACTTTTCAATGTGATGAAACATATCTTCATCACCCTAGAAGCCTACATTATGCTTAATGAAGAAACTAGAGAGGAACAAAGTAAGAATGTTTCCCCTCACCATTATATTTAGACAGACAGAGGCAGAGAGAGAGAGAGAGAGAGAGAGAGAATACAGCTGATGTTAACAGATAAGAACTTAACCATTTTTGCCTTTTCTCTACTTATTTCTATTCTCTATGATTTCCTTTTTCTATTTACTTTGGATTTATTCTGCTTTTCTTTTTTCTACTTTCTTAAAGTGTAAATTAAGATAATTGACTCTTTTTTTTAGTTGGAGGCTTACTCTGTCGTCCAGACTGGAATGTAGTGGCATGCTCCCAGCCTTGACCTGCTGGGCTCCAGCAATCCTTCCGCCTCAGCCTTCCAAGTAGCCGGAACCACAGGCACATGCTACCACATCTGGATAATTTTTTAAAATTTATTGTAGAGACAAGTTCTCGCCAAGTTGCCCGGGTGTGTCTCAAACCCGTGGACTCAGGCAATTCACTCGCCTCGGCCTCCACTTGGTTGAGACCTCATCTCTACAATAAATCAAAAAATCAGCCGGGCATGGTAGCGCATGCCTGTAATTCCGACTACTTGGAAGGCTGAGGCTGCGGTGGCCGGGAGCGGCCACTACACTCCAGTCTGGGCGACAGAGTGAGACTCCAACTCAAAAAAATAAATAAATAAAATAAAATAAAGTTAGAAATATCTCTTAACTTCTGCTATAGCTGTGTCCCACAAATTTTGAAGTGTTGTATTTTCATGTTAATTCAGTTGAAAATATTTTCTAATTTCCTTCTTTTTTCTTTGACACATGGATTATTTAGAAATGTGCTGTTTGATTCCCATGCATTTGAGACTTTTCTGACTAACTTATTGTTATTGATTAGTAAATCAGAATTATTAGTAAATTAATAAAGTTAGTAAATTAGAATTTACTTCCACTGTGATCCAGAAACTACTCTGTGATATTTCAGTCTTTTGAAATTTACTGATACTTTTGTAACACTAAACGAACTAGACAAAAATTCAGTAAGAATATTGTAATGTATTTTAATGTGTACAAACGTATAGTATATTCAGAGCTCCAGTTATTATTGAACTGCTGTCTATTTTTCACTCTCTGTAGTTCTTTTTTTTTTTTTTTTTTTTTTAACTTCATGTGTTTTGAAGTTCTGGTATTAGGTGTTTACACATTTAGGCTTATTATGACTTCCTGAGGAATTGATAAACCTATCTTCAGATTATTTCTGATATCACTCCTTGTCTTCAGGTTTTTTATTATTAATATAACCCACACCAACTTTCTTATGATTAGTGTTTATAATATTTTACTTTTTATTTTGAGTTGGAGTCTCACTCTGTCACCCAGGCTGGACACAGTGGCACATTCATGGCCACCCCCGCGTCTACCTGCTGGGCTCTAGCGATCCTTCTGCTTCAGCCTTCCAAGTAGCCAGAACTATAGGCGCATGCTACCACGCCCGACTAAATTTGATTTATTGTAGAGATGAGGTCTTGCCATGTTGCCTGGGCAGGTCTCGAACCTGCAGGCTCAGGCAATCCCCTCACCTTGGCCTCCCAAAGTGCTGGGATTATAGGCCAAGCCACCGAGCCTAGCCACATTTTACTTTTAACCTATAAGTATATTTAAAGTAAGTCCCTTATAGAGTACTTATAGTTAGCTCTTGATTTTTAAATCTAGTCTTCTGAACACAGACTGCCTAAGGCTAAGGCAGGGGAGCTGAGGAGGACTCATTGCCCTAGCAACTTTTGTCTCTCCGTGTAAACTCTTGTGTAGCTTCTGCACAACACAGCAGCATTACTCCAGTGACTGGGGACTCCTTCCCAATCCCCACTGGAGTAACCAGTAGTACACACAGGTGGGGAACATGAGTTCCCCCTGCATCCCTCTTGAAGGCTCAAAACAAAGAACTTGGATAGTCTCTACAGCCCCACCCATCACCAAGGTCAGCTGGGTGTTTCCTGTGGGACAACATAGACCAATCAGAAAGGCCAGAGCCACCATTGCAGCTGACTGTCTCCCATAAGTGCCACCTCCAGGCTGGAGGTCAACTGGCACAGCCCATGACATCTGATATAATACCTCAGCTTTGGGGAAGGTCTAATACCACTAACACTACTATCTAAGCCACCTCAGCCACTCAGGATGCCTTGACAATACGAAAAAAAACAGAGTTCTTCAACACCCCCAAAAGATTACACTAACTCTTTAGTAATGGACCCTAACCAAAATGAAATCTGAAATTCCAGAGATAGAATTCAAAAGGGTAACTATAAAATTGCTCAATGAGGTCTTGAAAGTTGCAAACCAACATAAATTAAAAAAAAAATTCAAGAGATGAATGAAAAATTCTCCAAAGACATAGACACCAAAAAAAAAAAAAAAAAGCTGAACTTCTGGAAACAAAAGATTCATTTAGGGAAGTACACAATGCAGTGAAAATTTTTAACAGTAGACTAGAACAGGTAGAAGAAAGGATCTCAGAATTTGAAGACAGGGCTTTTGAATTAACCCAATCAGACAACAATAAATTAAAAAGAATCGAGAATGAAACAAAGTCTCTAAGACACATGGGATTATGTTAAATGTCCAAACCTAAGAATCATAGCTGTTCCTGTGGAAGAAGAGAAAACAACAGGTTTGGAAAACCTATTTGAGGAAGTAATTAGGAAAACATCCCTGGGCTTGCCAGAGATTTAAACATCCAGATACAAGAAATGCAAAGAACCCCCAGAAGATTCATTGCAAAAAAAAGGCATATAGTCATCAGGTTATGCAAGGTTAATGTGAAGGTAAGAGTTTTAAGAGCAGTAAATCAAAAACATTAAGTAATTTACAAAGGTGAACCTATCAGACTAACAGTAGATTTACCAGAAGAAACCCTACAAGCCAGAAGGGATCAGGGCCCTATCTGTAATTGCCTCAAACAGAACAATAATCAAGGGTTTTGAATCCTGTAAAACTAAGTTTCATAAATAAAGTCTTTCTCAGACAAGGAAACACTAATTGGGCCTATAAGAAATACCCAAAGGACTTCTAAATATTGAAACAAAATGTCAAAATACATCAGTAGAAAAACACTAGAAATCATAAAACTCACATGACTTATAGAACACTAATAAAACAAAAAAAGCAACAGGTAAAAACCAGCATGATGAGTGGAATACTACCTTCCATATAATTATTAACTCTGAACATATATGACCTCAATGCCCCATTTAAAAGATGTAGATTGGCAGAACAGATTAAAAAAACAAGTCCAAATATATGCTGCCTTCAATAGACCCACTTAACACACGAAGACTCCAACTGACTCAAGGTAAAGGAGTGGGGAAAAATATTTCATACAAATGGAAACCAAAAACGATCAGGACTAACCATTCTCATATCAGATAAAACAGACTTTAAGTTAACAGCAGTAATAAAAGACAAAGATGGCTATTATATAATGTTAAAGGGACCAATGCAATAAGAATATATAACAATTTTAATATATGTGCATCTAACACCAGTACTTCCAGCTTTATGAAACAAATTCTACTAGACTGAAGAAAAGAGATAGACAGCATCACAACAATAATGGGAGACTCCAACACTCTACTGACACCAATAGACACATCATCAAGGCAAAAAATCAACAAGACACATTGGAGTTAAACTGTGCTCTAGAGCAAATGTATCTAACAGACATCTACAGCACATTCCACCCTAAAACTACAGAATATACATTTTTCTCATCAGCACATGGAACATTCTCCAAGAAAGAATATATGATAGGCCACAAGTCAAGTCTTAACAAGTTTAAAAAAATTGAAATCATATCAAACACCTTCTTGGACCACAGTGGAATAAAACTAGAAATTAATTCAAGGAAGAACTCACAAAACCAAACAAAAACATGGAAGTTAAATAGTATGCTCCTGAATGATTCTTGGGTTAGCTATAAAGTCAAGATGGAAATTTTAAAAATTCCTTAAATGAATCACTACAATGAAACAAATTATTAAAACCTCTGGGACACACCCAAGGCTGTGCTCAGAGGAGAATTTATGGCATTTAAGGCCTACATTAATAAGACTGAAAGATCACATATTAACAACCCAATATCACCCAAAGCCAGCAGAAGAATTAAATAAGATCAGAGCAGAACTAAATGAAATTGAGAGCAATACAAAATATCAATGGAACAAAAAGTTGGTTCTTTGAAAAAATAAACAAAATTGATAGATCACTAGCTAGATTAATTAAACACAAATTAAGAAAACATTTCTGATTAGCTCAATCACAAATGAAAATTAAGACATTACAACTGATATAATGGAAATACAAAAGATCATCCAAGATTATTATGAATATTTCTATGCAAACAAACTAGATGATGAAGAGGAAAGAGATAAATTCTTGGAAACATACAACCTTCCAACCTTGGATCAGTAAGAATTAGAAGGCTTGAACAGACCAATAATGAGTAGTAAGATTGAAACAGTAATTAAAAGTTTCCCAACTAAAAAAATTCCAGGACCTGACAGACTCACAACCAATTTGCCAGACTTTCAAAGAACTGTTACCAATTTTACTGAAGCTATTCCATAAGACTGAAGAGGTGGGAATGCTCCCTAACTCATTCTATGAAGCCAGTATCACCCTATACCAAAGCCAGAAAAAGTCAAAACATAAAAAGAAAACTACAGGCCAATTTCCCTGATGAACTTAAACACAAAAATCCTAAACAAAATACTAGCAAACCAGATACAACAGCACATTTTTTTAAATCTACATTTAAAAAAAAATGGTCAAGTGGGTTTTACCCCAGGGATTCAAGGATGATTCCACATATGCAAGTCAATAAACAGGATCTACCCCATAAACAATTAAAAATGAAAATTATGTGATCATTTCAATAGATGCAGAAAAAGTATTTGATAAAATCTAGCATTCCTTCATGATGAAAACCTTCAGCAAAACAGGGATAGAGGGAACATTCCTCAAAATAATAAAAGCCATATATGACATACCCACAACAAATGTCATCCTGAACAAAGAAAAGTTGAATGCATTCCCCCTCAGAACTTAAACAAGGCAAGGTTGCCCACTTTCACCACTCCTGTTCAACATAGTACTGGAAGTCCTAGCCAGAGCAATCAGGCAAGAGAAAGTATAGCCAAACTGGAGAAGAAGAAATCAAACTATCCTTGTATGCTAATGATATGATCATATACCTATTGTATCCTAAAGACTCTTTCAAAAGACTCCTGGACTTTTTTAATGAATCTGGCAAAATTTCAGAATATACAGTCAACACAAATTCAGTAGCACTGTTATACACCAATAGCAACCAAGCTAAGAATCAATCAAATCAAGAACTCAATTCAATTTACAATAGCAGCTAAAAAGCTAAAATACCTAGGAATATATTTAACTAAGGAGGTGAAAGATCTCTATAAGGAGTACTACAAAACATTGATGAAAAAATTGTAAAGAGCACAAACAAATGGAAAAGCATCCCATGCTCATGGATTGGAAGCATCAACATCATTAAAATGACCATAGTATCCAAAGTATTCTACAGATTTAACACAATCCCTGTCAAATTACCAATGTCATTTTTCACAGAATAAGATGAAACAATTCTAAAATTTATATGGAACCAAAAAGCCAGACTAGCCAAAGCTATCCTAAATAGAAAGAACAAAGATGGAGGCATCACATTACCTGACTTCAACTTATACCACAAGCTGTAGTAACCAAAAGATATAGTACAAGAGCAGACTCATGGACCAATGGAACAGAATAGAGAATCCAGAAATAAATCCAAATACCTAACAGTAACTGATCTTTGACAAAGCAGAAAAAAATACATTAGAGAAAGAATATCCTGTTCAATAAATGGTGCTGGTAACATTTGATAGCAATATGCAGAAAAATGAAACTTGATCCCTGTCTCTTACCAAATACAAAAATTAACTCAAAATGGATTAAAGACTTAAATGTCAGGCCTAAAACCATAAAAATCCTAGAAAACTAGAAACGTAGGAAAACTCTTCTGGACATGAGGCTAGGTAGAGAATTTATGGCTAAAACCCCAAAAGCAAATACAACAAAACCAAAAATAAATAAATGGAACTTAATTAAACTAAAAAACTTCTGCACAGTAAAAAAAAAAAAAAAAAGTCAACAAGGCAAATAGGCTACCTACAGAATGAGAGATATTTGCAAATTATACATCTGACAAGGGACTAATACCCAGAACCTACAAATAACTCATACAAATCAGCTAGACCCCACTAAAAAGTGGGCAAAAGATATACAAATGACTAACAAACATATGCAAAAATGCTCAACATCACTGATCATGAGGGAAATGCAAATTAAAACTACAATGACACACTGCCTTACACCATTCAGTGTGTGTTTGTATTTTAAAAAATCAAAAAACAATAGTGCAGATGTGGTGAAAAGGGAATGCTTATACCCTATTGGTGGTAGTGTAAATGAGTATAGCCTCTGTGGAAATTGATACGGAGATTTCTCAAAGAACTAAAAATATATCTACCATCTGATCCAGCAATCCCACTACTTTGTATCTACAGTGGAATACTATTTGGCCATCAAAAATAATGAATAATGTCTTTTGCAGCAACTTGGATGAAATTGGAGATCATCCTAAGAGAACTAACACAGGAACAGAAAACCAAGCACCACATGTTCTCACTGATAAGTGGGAGCTAAAATAAGGATCTGCAAAGACATAGAGAGTGGTATAATGGACAATGAAGACTCAAAAGAGAGATGGGGAAAAGAGATGGAAGGACTAAAAAGAATCACCTAATAGGTACAATGTGCACAGGTGGGGTGGTGGGTACACTTAAAGCCCAGACTTCTTCACCACTATGCAATGCATCCATGTAACCAAAAACTATTTATACCCCCTAAAGCTATTGAAATAAAGGAAAAAAAAATCTGTTAAAAATAAACAAATCTAGTCTGACATCGTCTGCCATTTGGGTGCTTAATTTATTTGCACTTAAAGTAATTCCTCATATGGCTGGAAATCATTTTAAATATTTCAGTTTAAATTCTTTTGGTTGCTCTTGGATTGCAATATGTATTATAGACCTATCCCCATCTACTTAGAGTTAATATTATACCATTTTATGTAAGATGAAAGTACCTTGCAACAGTGTACACCATTTTCCCTTCCATCTTTTGCGTTATTGCTGTTCTATGTTTTATATCTACATACATTATAAATGCCACAGTATGGTGATAATAATATCATTTTTGCTTTAAGTAGTAAGTTGCCTTTTAAAGAAATTAAGGTTAAAAATACATAGTGTTTTATATTTACCTATATATTTTATCTTATTCATTTATTTATTTTCAAGACAGAGTCTCACTGTGTTGCCAAGTCTGGTTTCAAACTCCTGGGCTCAAGCGACCCTCCTACCTCACATTCCTGAGTAGTCACGTTGCCCTGCTCATTATGCACATGTACCTTTTTGGTGTCATAATTCCTTCTTTTAGGTTCAAGTTTACATCTGTATCATTCTCCTTCATCCTGGAGAACTTAGTTCAGCATGCCATGTTATGCAGGTCTGCTGGTGATAGTTTCTCTGTTTTTATTTAACAGAAAATGTTTTTTTATTTCACTTATGTTTTGGGAGGATATTGTCACTGGATATAGAATTCTAGGTTGGCAATATTTTTCTTTCATTACTTTAAAGATGCTGTCCTACTTTCCTCTGTCCTTTCACTTCTAATGAGAACTTAGCCATAATTCATATGTTCTTCTCTGTATGTGATAAATCTTTTTCTCCTATGACTTTCAAGATTTTCTCTTCTTTTTTTGACTTTTCAGCAGCTTCATTATGATGTGCTTGTCGGGGGGGGGTTATCTTGCTTGGGTTTTGCTAAGTTCCTCAAATCTGTATTAGTGGTTTTTGCCAAATTTGGGGAAATTTTGACTCGTCTTTCTTTTTTTATTTCAAAGATGTGGGGTACATTTCAGCATTAGGTATACAAGTGGTCATTATACAGTTAAAGTTTGGGCCTCCCTTTGGTCCCCACTGCCTGGATTGAGATCAGGTACCCTTATTGATGTTGTGTCTCTCCCCACCCCCAGAAGTATCCTGCTACTGCCAATATCTTTCTTATAGTTTTATGGTAAATTTTCAGGGTCCACTTATGAGTGAGAACATGTGGTACTCTGTTCTTTGTTTCTGTGGTAGATCACTGAGTATGATAGACTCTAAATCCATCCAAGTTGCTGCGAAGTTCTTATGTTTGTCCTTTTTATGACTGTGTAATATTCCATTGTGTATATATACCACATTTGTTTCATCCAGTCCAGTTTCAGTGGGTAGCATGGTTGGTTCCATGTTTTTGTGATTGTGAATAGTGCTGCAGTAAACGTGTGTGTGCAGGTATCTTTTTTGTAGAATGATTTGCCTTCTTCCAGGTATATTCCCAGTAGGGGGATTGCTGGGTCATATGGAAGTTCAATGTCTAGTTCTTTTAGAAATTACCACACTGTTTTCCAAAGATGTTGCACTAGTTTGCATTCCCACCAGCAGTGCATAAGCATTCCTTTTTCTCCACATTCTCACCAGTGTCTGTTGTAATTTGTTTTACTAATGATGGCCAGTCTTACTGGAATTAGGTGATATCTCAGTGTGGTTTTGATTTGAATTTCTGTGATGATGAGTGAGGCTAAGCACTTTTTCATGTGTCTGTTGACTGCTTGTCTATCCTCTTTTGAGAAATGTCTATTCATGTCTTTTGCCCACTTTTGAATGGGGCTGTTTTGTTTTGTTTTGTTTTTTCCTTTTGGCACGTTTGAGTTCCTAGTAGATCCTGGAAGTCAGGCCTTTGCCAGATATACAATTAGCAAATATTTTTTCCCATTCTGTAGGCTGTCTCCCTGCTCTTTTGATGGTTTCCTTTGCTTTGCAGAAGTTATGCAGTTTGAAGTCCCACTTGTCCATCTTATCTCTTATGGCATGGGCCCTTGGGGTTTTGATCAGGAATTGTTTGGTTGCCAGTTCCAATTTCCATAAGATGTCTCCCACATTTTTTAGCTTCTTATAGTTTAAGGTTTTACGTTTAGGTCTTTGATGAATTTAGAGTTGATTTTTGTGTATGGTGATAGGTAGGGGTCCTGTTTCAGTCTCCTTCATGTGGTCAGCCAGTTTTCCCAGCACCATTTGCTGAATAGGTTCTCCTCTCCCTGGACTGCTTGTATATCCTATTCATGTCTTTTGCCCACTTTTGAATGGGGCTGTTTTGTTTTCTGTTTTTGTTTTGTTTTGTTTTGTTTTTGGTGGTGGCTTTGTCAAAATGAGTTGGTTGAGAAATTTAGATTTTTGCTTCCAGAATCTCTATCCTGTCCCATTGGTCCATATGCCTTTTCTTATACCAATACTAGGCTGTTTTGATTACTGTAGCCTTATAGTAAAGCTTAAAGCCTGGAAGTGTAATACCTCCCACTTTGTTTCTTTTGCTAAGGATTGTTTTGGCTATTCATAGTCATTTATGTTTCCATATGAATTCTGTATTGTCATTTCCAGGTCTGAGAAGAATGATGTTGGGAATTTAATGGGTATTGCATTGAATCTGTAGATTGCCTTTGGTAGGATGGACATCTTAACAATGTTGATTCTTCTAATCCATGAGCATGGAATATTTTTCCATTTGTTTGTATCTTGTTGGATTTCTTTGAGCAGTGTTTTGTAGTTTTCATTGTAAAAGTCTTTCATTTCTCTGGTTAGGAAGATGCCAAGGTATTTCATTTTTTTGTGGCTATTGTGAATGGGACTGTGCATTTTATTTGGTTCTCTGCCTGCTTGATGTTGGTGTATAAGAATGCAACTGTCTTTTGCACATTTATTTTGTACCCCAAGACTTTGCCAAAATCCTTTATCAGTGAAAGCAGGTTTTTGACAGATTCTCTTGGATTTTTGAGGTATAGGATCATATTGCCAGCAAAGAGGGATAACTTAACTTCCTCTTTTCCTATTTGGATACCCCTGATTTCCTTCTCTTGTCAAGTTGCTCTAGCTAGGACTTCCAAGACAGTGTTGAACAAGAGAGGTGATAGTGGGCAGCCTTGTCTTGATCTAGTTTTCAGGAGAAATGTTTCCAGTTTCTGTCTGTTTAGCAATTTGCTGGCTATGGGTTTATTGTTGATGGTGCTTACTATTTTGAGGTATGCTCTTTCTATACCTACGTGTTTGAGGGTTTTTATCAAGAAGGGATGCTGGATTTTATCAAAAACTTTTTCTGCATCTAATGATATAATCATATGGTTCTTGTTTTTACATCAGTTGATGTATTCAATTACATTTATGGTCTTGTGGATGTTGAACCAGCCCTGCATCCTGGGGATGAGCCTACTTGGTCATGGTGGATGATTTTTGAGATGCGTTGTTAGATCTGATATGCTAGAATCTTGTAGAGAATTTTTGCAGCATTGTTCATTAGGGATATTGGCTTGTAGTTCTCCATTTTTGTTGTATCTTTACCTGCTTTGGGTATCAGTGTGATGTTGGTTTTATAAAATGATTTGGGGAGAATTCCATTTTTCTCAATTGCCTGGAGTACTTTCAGTAGGATTGGTATTAGCTCCTCCTCCTTGTACGTTTTATAGAGTTCCGCTGGAAAGTCATCTGGCCCAGGGCTTTTTTTGTAGGTAGTTTTCTAATGACAGAGTCAATTTCCTGGGATGTTATTGGTCTATTTAGTGTCTCGGTGTCTTCTTGTTTCAACCTTGGGAGGTTGTGTGATGTGAGAAAGTCCTCCATCTCATTTAGGTTATCACGTTTGTTTCCATACAGATGTACATAGTAATCTCTGATAACTTTTGTATTTCTTTGGGATCAGTTGTGATTTGATCTTTTGCATTTCTGATTGTGTTTATTTGGGCTTTTTCTCTCTTTTTCTTGGTAGGTCTATCTGGGCATTTATCAATCTTGTTTATTCTTTCAGTGAACCCAGATTTTTGTTTTGTTGATTTTTTTCTATATTCTTGTCTTCTGTGTCCCATATTTGGGCTTTTACTTTGGTGATCTGGATTCTTCTGATAAAGTTAGGGTTTTGGTGGTCTTGTCTTTTGAGCTCCCTCCAGTGATTTGTTAGGTTGTTAACTTGTGATCTTTCCATTTTCTTGATGTGTGTTCACAGAAATATAAACTCTTCTCTTAGAACTGCTTTCATGGCATCCCAGAATTTTTGGTAAGATGTTTCTTCATTTTCATTTGTTTCCAGGAACCTTTTAACTTCTGTTTTAATTTCTGTGCTGACCCAGTAGTTGTTCATTATCATGCTGTTTAGTGTCCATGTCTTGTGGGTTTGGGGGAAATTTTGTTGGCATTTATATTTATTTTTATTCCACTGTGGTCTGAGAAAGTGTATGGCAGTATTTCGATCTTATGAAATTTGTTTATGCTCTGTTTATGATCAAGGAGGTGATCAATCTTGGAGTACATTCTGTATGGTGATGAGTAGAATGCATATTCTGTGGTTGTTTGGTGAAGTATTCTGTAGGTATCTATTAAGTCCATTTGGTGAAACATAAAGTTAAGGTTCTGGATCTCTTTGTTGATTTTTTTTTTCTGCCTCATTGATCTTTCTAGGGTTGTTAGTGGGGTATTTAAGTTCCCAGCTATGATAGTATTAGAGTCAACATCATTTTTTAGTTTACTTAGTAGTTACTTTGTAAACCCTGGTGGTCCTGTGTTGGGTGCATATATGTTTAGGCTGGATATTTCTTGTTGATGGATTGAACCTTTTATTGTTATGTAGTGTCCTTCCATATCTTTTTAAATTTTGGATAGTTTAAAGATTGTTTTGTCTGATATTATGATCACCACTACTGCCTTCTTTTATGATCCATTCACCTGTAAACTTGTTTTTCATCCTCTAACTTTGAGTCTGTGTGCATTCCTTGTGGTGAGATGAGTTTCCAGGATACAGCAAATTATTGGGTCATGGTTTTTTTAAATCCAGTTTGCCATTCTGTGTCTTTTCAGTAGTGCATTTAGTCCATTCACAATCAGGTTGATTACTGAAATGTGATTGTTTCATCCCCCCCCCTTTTTTTTAGCTTTTGGGTTGATTATGTGAGTGTTTTCAAGTTTGTAGTCACAGTGTAGTCTCTGTTGATTCTGTGTTCTGCTGTTCTCTTGGGAAGTGTGTGGTCTGTGGTCATTCTTTTTTTTTTTTTCCTTCTTCTGGCTTAATACCTTTGTAAGCATCTCTTGTAGAACTGGCCTGGAAGCTGCATGATCTCTTAGGAATTGGATGTCTGGGAAGGATTTTAATTCTCCATCACTAATGAAGCTGAGCTTGGCTGGGTAGGAAATTCTTGGTTGAAATTGTTAATCTTTGAGGACTTTGAATATTGGACTCCAGTCCCTTCTAGCTTGTAGTGTTTCTGCCAATAGGTCTGCTGCTATTCTGATTGGTTTTCCCTGGTAGGTAGTCTGACCTTTTTCTCTTGCTGCCTTAGGATTTTTTCTTCTGTGTCTACTTTGTGTAGGCAAATTACTATGTGTCTAGAGGTTAGTCTTCTCATTTGATGTCTTGCAGGGGTTCTCTGTGTTTCTTGTGTTTGGATGGTCACATCTCTGGTGAGATGGGGAAAACTTTCTTGGATAACCTCCTGGAATACTTGCTCCAAGGTGTTCTCCATTTCCCTTTCTTCTTCTGGGATACCAGTCAGGCATAGGTTCAGCCTCTTAATATAATCACACATCTCTTGGAGGCTTTTTTCTTTCTTTCTGATTTTGCTGTCTTTTACAGATTGGGTTGATTCCATGTTTTGGATGGAAGTTCTGAGATTCTTTCTTCTCCTTGATTAATTCTACTTTCCATGCTTGTCATTTATTTCCTGTATGAAAATTTTATGGCCAAAATCTCTGTTACAAGTTCTTTCCGTGTTGCATCTTGTCTTTCTTGAGTCTTAGTCACTCTTTCCATTCATTCTCTAATCCCTGTTATATCCTGGAGCTAGTTGTTGGTGACTTCTATTTTTTGGGCTCTGAGGTCTGATTTTTCAGGCATTTTCTTTTTGTTATACTGGGAATTACCTGTGTTCTTCCATTGATTTTTTTTCCCCCATTTGTGACAGATCTGTTTCTTTTTTCTTTAGTTCCATTATTCAGTGGCAGTGGGAGAGACTTTCACTTCTGATGTTTGCTCAGCCCTCTATTCTGAATTTGTTCTATTTTGAAACAGGGCTGTGGGTGGAAAGCTTTGCTGTCTCTTGTAGTTTTGAGAGTTGAAACTACTTGCAAATCACAATGTTCACTGATTGTGGTATGGTTTTCCTGAGACCCATTTCCCAGCACCACTCTATATGACAATGCAATGAATGTGTACCTCCTGAGTCCAAGATACAGTAACAGCAATGAGGATAACAGAGAAAGGTAGACTTAAATAAGACAGACATACATTTGAAATAAATTTTTAAAAACACAGAACAACAAAAGCAGAAACCAAGCAAATAACAATTAAACACACACACCCACACACACCACCAAACAAACTGGAAAAACAAGAAAGCAAAACAAAACAAAACAAAAAAGCAAAATAGGAAAATCAAACACACACACATATGCGCGCGCGCACACACACACACACACACACACACACACACACACACACGCCCGACATAAAACAAAAGGAGAAAAAGAGGGAAAAAAAGGAATTCAAATTGAACCCCCACACATATATTCACACACACATTAAACTAAAAAAAGAACAAAAAAGCAAAAACAAAAAAAACCTGAAAGATAAACAGTCATTCACATACACATATAAGCAGAAAATAAAAGATGAAACAAAGAAGAAAAAAGGGTGGGGGGGAATGCAGATTGAAATCTCACATACACACTTATGCACAAAGGAAAAATATTAAAAAGTTAAAAAACAAACAAAAAACCTGCCCTCTTGTGGCAGGCTGTGTGATTGTTCCCCTCAGCTGCTCACAGGTAAGCCCCTCTGCTGCCTCCTGCAGAGCTTGGCCTCATTCATAATCTCCCCAGTGTCCAACCCAAGGAAGGAGGAGGGGGCAGTGTAGGCGGGTGGGGCTTCAGTCCCCCTTTCCCTCTCCCATATGGTCAAGGGGATCTCCTCTGGTGGGGAGGTGAGGGATTATCTCTTCTACGGGTACTGGTGTGGGGGTGCCCCAGCCAGGCTTATTTTGAAGTAAAGTCCTCCTATTGTGGCTGACGTCCAGGCTCCACCTGGGTTCGTCCCTCTCAATCATGCCCCAGCCATATGGGTCTGACGTTCAGAGGATTGCTGGGGAGGAGGAGGTTAGATCAGCCCCAGACTCACCACTGATCTCTTTGGAGGTCTTTCTTGTCCTTTTCTGGCTATCCCCTTTGTCTCATGACTGAATCAGGGTAGGAGGTGGGACACCTGAGACTCAGCACTTGTCCTGTCCCTCCAGAGTTTATGCTTTTGGGATATTCCCTCTGTGTCACAATCATCCCCTGAGTAGTTAATCTGCCAGTCACAGAGATCAGGTGTCGCTCTGTGGTGAGCAAGACAGAGCACTTTCCTGCCCCATTTTCAAGATGGTAGCAGGGTGCCTCTTTCACCTTCTCCAGTAGGGCTCTGCCTCTGGGCTCCCTTGCTGTGCTCCCACTGCAGCCCTTGCTGCCAGTGTCCAGCCAGGTGTTGCAGTGGTGAGGCAGAACCTGGAGCCGGCAGTCTCTCCTGGCAGCTTCTTCCCAGGAAGGGCTTTGTTGATTTTTTTTTTTAAATGGTACTCAGCTTCTGTGCTCTGGTAAGCACTAGGGAGCAAACAGAGCAGCTGCAGCACCAGCTGCTTCACCAGGAGAATCCTGGCCACTTGCTCCTGAGTCTCAACTCAGTCAGCCACTCATATGCCCACTTACTCACCAACACATACACAAAATTTTCCATATACTAACTCACTCACACTGGGTCTTGCATAGTCTGACTGGCTCTGCTGCCATCTTCCTCCCTTTCCCCTTGACCATTAAATCTTTGCATATTTTTAATTCCATTCTCCCGTCTTTTTTTGTGACTCTACGGACACATGTATTAGCTGTTTTGATATTATTCCACAGATCATTGAGGTTCTGTTTATTAACATTTTTTCCTCTGTGTTCTACAGTTTAGTTCTATCAGTCTGTTTTCAGGGTTAGTGGTCCTTTCCTCTATCATTTCCAAAATGTTATTGAGACCAACTAGTGAATTTTTCATTTTAGATATAAAATTGGAATTTCAATTCTGCAATTTCTATTTGATTCTTTTTAAAATTTTATATAGTTTTCTGTTTTCTGATGTGATTTCTCATCTGTTCACTCAGAGCCATCATTTCCTTTAAGGTTTTTTTTTTGTTGTTTTGAGTTGGAGTCTCACTCTGTCGCCCAGACTGGAGTGCAGTGGCCGCTCCTGGCCACCGCAACCTTGACCTGCTGGGCTCCAGAGATCCTTCCGCCTCAGCCTTCCAGGTAGCAAGAACTATAGGGGCGCGCTACCACGCCCAACTAATTTTTTGATTTTATTGTAGAGATGAGGTCTCGCCAAGTTGCCCAGGCGGGTCTTGAACCAGCAGGTTCAGGCAATCCACCTCAGCCTGCTTTTTTTCTTGACTGTGGGTCACATTTTCTTATTTCTTCACATGCCTAGTAAATTGTATGTGTACTATTTAGTGTGGATGATACAATGTAGAAACTCTGGATCATGTTCCTTTGGTTTTTGGTCTAACATTCAGGTAAATTACTAGCTAATCATTTCAAACTTGTAGAGGTCTGGTTTTATACTTTATTAGAGTGGATTGTTTCAGCTTTGCTCTTAAGTTCTTAGTCCTGAGATGAGATATAGTCTCTACTTCTAAGGCATGGCCCTTCTTGGGTTTTAGTGAAAAGCCTGAGGTGGTTACTAACTCCTCTAACTTGGTGGGATTTCAGCTCCAATTTCTTTTTTAAATTATTATTAGAGAGATGTGGGATACAAGCGAGGATTAACTACATAAGTAGGCTGCATGCAGGTGAAGTTTGGGCTTCTAACTCGCCCTCATCACTCCCCCTAGTGGACCCTCCTCTCTCCCTCCCTCCCCTAGCAGTGCCCGGTAACTTCGATCCCATCTTTGTGCTAATGTGATTCGTGTTCAGGGCCCATTTATGAGTGAAAACATGGTATTCAGTTCTTTGTTTCTGTCATAACTCAGTATGATGGTCTCCACCTCCATCCAATTTACTGCAAAGTCCATGATTTTGTTCTTTATGACTGCATAATACTCCATTGTGTATATGTACCACATTTTCTTTATCCCCAGTCCACTTTCATTGGGCAGCAGTGTTGGTTCCATTTTTTGGCTGTTGTGAATAATGCAGTAGTAAACATACACGCACAGGTGTCTTTTTTTATAGAGCAGTTTATGTTCTTCCAGGTATATTCCCAGGAGAGGGATTACTGGATTGTATGAAAGATCAATTTTTAGTTATTTTAGGAATTGTAACACTTTTCCATAGCTTGCACTCTCACCAACAGTGTAGAAGTGCTCCCTTTTCTCCACACCCGCACCGGCATCTGTTGTTTTTTGACTTATTAATGATAGCCATCCTTACTGGAGTTAGGTGGTATCTCATTGTAGTTTTGCTTTGCATTTGTCTAATAATTAGTGAGGCTGAGCATTTTTAATATGTCTGTTGGCTGCTTGTATGTCATCTTTTGAGAAGTGTCTATTCATGTCTTTTGTGTACTTTTTTTTTTTTTTTTTGAGTTGGAGTCTCACTCTGTTGCCCAGACTGGAGTGCAGTGGCCACTCCTGCTGGGCTCCGGAGATCCTTCCATGTGCTACCATGCCCGGCTGATTTTTTGATTTATTGTAGAGATGAGGTCTTGCCAAGTTGCCCAGGTGGGTCTTGAACCCGCAGGCTCAGGCAATCCACTCACCTCAGCCTCTCAAAGCGTGGGATTACAGGCTGAGCCACTGAGCCTGGCTCTTTGGGCACTTTTTAGTGGGGTTAGTTTTTCCCTTTCACTTTGAGTTCCTTGTAGATCCTGGATGTTGGGCCTTTGTCAGATCCATAATTTCCAAATATTTTTCCCATTCTGTGGGTGGTCTCTTTACTCTCTTGAAGCTTTTCAGTTTGATGATGTTCTACTTGTCTTGGTTTTAATGGCGTTTGCTTTTGGGGACTTGGTCAAGAAGTCATTGCCTACTCCAGTGTGCATTAAGGGCGTCTTCTACATTTTCTTCTAGAATTCTTATAGTTTGAGGTTCTACATTTAGCTCTTTGATCCATTTTAATTTTTATATATGCTGATAGGTAGGGGTCTAGTTTCCCTCTTCTGCATGGGTTGGCCAGTTTTCTCAGTACCATTTGCTAAATACGTTCTCCTTTCCCCAATGATTGTTATTATTGACTTTGTCAAAGATGAGTTGATTAAGAGACTATGTTTTTACTTCCAGAATCTCTGTCTTGTTCCATTGGTCCATGTGCCTATTTTTGTACCAATACCAGGCCATCTTGGTCACTGTAGCCTTGTAATAAAGTTCAGAGTCTGGAAGTGTGATACCTTCCACTTTGTTCCTTTGCTGAGGATTGTTTTGGCTATTTGTGCTCTTTTTTGTTTCCATATGATTTTCTGTATTGTCATTTTCAGGTCTGTGAAAAATGATGTTGATAATTTGTTGGGTATTATATTGAATTTGTAGAGTGCCTTGGATAGGATGGACATCTTGACAATATTTATTCTTCCAACCACAAGCATGGGATATTTTTCCGTTTTTTGGGTGTCATCCTTGATTTTTTGAGCAGCATTTTGTAGTTCTTGTTGTAAAGGTCTTTTACTTCTCTGGTTAGGTGGATGCCAAAGTCAGTCTTCCTTCCTTCCTTCCCTCCCTCCCTCCCTCCTTCCTTCCTTTCATTTTTGTGTGGCTATTGTGAATGGGATTGTGCTTTTTGTTTGGTTCTCTGCCTAGATTTCAGCTCCAATTTCTGTCTTCCCTGTTGTAATTAGTGCCTAGAATTTTTCTTAGCTTTTTCTGCCTGCCAACAGCTGCTTGTTGATGGACTCTGGAAATTCTCCCACACATGCACAGTTCAAGGGTCAGCCATGGGTTCAAGGGGAGTTTGTACACAGGCTTTGAACTTCCTTGCTTTGTGTCTACCTCCTTTCTGGAATCCCCTCACCCCTGCCAAATTTTCAACTTTTCTGAATCTCCAACCTCTATCCTCTATCTCCTTGCCTCAGTAAGAGTGGGACTTTATGCTCAACCTCTGACCATCCCACACCTGAAGACAAGGGAGGGAAAAGCTGTATAAATGCAGACATCACCTAGTGTGGTTCCTTTCTTTCAAGGATTGAATCCCCTCCCATTTCTACCTACATTGGGCTGCTTTTCAGTGTCTGCAAGTTGTTTTTATATTTGGCTGAAAGTTCATCATTGTCATCAGTGGGAAGGTTAATCCATTGCCAGCTACTTCATCATGCCTAGAGCTGGAACTCATTTCTTTGCCTTTTCTTTGACTATCAATGAATTAGTTCTTTCTAGCTTGCATTCATTCTCTCAAAATTATCATTTCTCAGCCCTTGTTGAGAAATTAATATTTATTTATCTTTGGAGTGACATTTGATCAGTGTAATTTTATATAGAGATACACATCAGAAAATAATTAACTTAGGAAAAAAATGAACATTTGTAGCCTCTAGCCAGTTCTTTAAATTTTTCAGCAAAATTTAAATAATGAAATAAGTTCCTAATCTAAATTTATTTAAAAAATCATGTGCCATAACCATCTGTCTGAAAATTTTTAAAATGTGGTTACTCCTCAATTATTATTTTCCATGTATTGTATATTTTAAACCTGATTTTTCTATATGCACAATCCTAATTTGGCAAAAATTTATTCATAATTCAGTAACAAGTAAACAGACACTCAGTTGTATTTGTTCAGAAGTTGACTTTTTTTCTGCAGCCCTGTGATACCCATTTGTGTTAAAGAGTTTGGCTGTCTTCTCTGCTGCCACGCTTATGAATAAGCACTTGAATTTAAACTAGGAAATAAGTAAATTGACAGTTTATGTTTTGTAGGTATTGGGGGAAAAACTTGTCAAATTGTCATTGACTGTTGGTTTAATTTACAGTTTTTTTACTATAATCTTACTTAGTCTCACCATTGCCTGGGTTCCTATTAAGATGACAAGTTACAATGAACATTTGTTTGATTATGTGCAAGAGATCAGGAGTTATATGACACTACCCATTGCTGCTGTCTTCCTGCTTGCCATATTTTGCAAGAGAGTCAATGAACAGGTGGGTGTTGGCACCACCACCCCATGGAATGGAGTGAGGATTGCCTTCATGTTGTAGTTGTCTTTGCAAAAGTTGCCTTAAGTGGGTCCATTGTGCTTCAAGAGTTCACACTTTGGCATCATTTGCTTTCTGAGAGATGATTTCCTCCTGGACTTGCTCTTGTGCATGGAGGGAAAGAGAGATCTCTCATTTGTTATCCCCCCTCTGTAATGTGATTCACTTTCAGCTATGCCACAAATGAGGCAGAAGTGTGAAGGAGTCTTCCTTGTACATGTTTGGCTATAGAAAAATATTCTTCTGTTGCCTCTGTGCATGCATGGGTCATGCTCAGAGATTTCACTTTCCCAGAGGGATGTACAGTGGTAGGCTCCTGACACCTTTCCTGCAGTAAGGAGGTCATTATTTTGACCATCTCTTTCAGCCACACTTAAGACCAAATAAAGAACCCAATTAATGGTTTGGTATTTTATCAATAAAACTTTGAAAGCATAGTTAGCCAGACATTCTCATTCTCTCTCTCTCTCTCTCTCTCTCTCTCTTCCTTCCCTTCCCTCCTTTTCTCCTCTTCTTTCTCTTCCTGCCCTCCTTCCCTTTCCTTCTCTTCTCTTCCTCCCCTTCCTCTCCTTCTTTCCCTTCCCTCTTTTTCTTCCTTCCTTCTTCCCTTCCATCCTTTCCTTCCCTTCCCTCCCTCCCCTCCCTCATTCTCTTTCTTTCTTTTTTCCTTCATCATATCTTAAACCTTATTTCCCCTAACAGCACTGAGTAGCTGGGCCTCACACAAATTTCTGTGATTTGGCCCTGCCTGGCTCTCTAGCCTTGCCCTCTCTGTGCTCAGCCCTAGGTCCTAGCCACTCCAGAGAGCTTGCAGTGCTGATTGCAGTCTGTCCTGTGTCTTCTCTGGCCTTCCTTCATTTGCAGAGAGTGCTTGCTTTGCTGGAAATATCTTTCTTCTCTTCCACCTGGCCAATGCTTCCTTCAAGACTCATCTCAGGCATCAATCTTTAGACCAATCTGCCAGTGCTCCCTGTTCCATCCAGCTCACCAGGACTCAGTTTAGCACCATGAATGTTGGGGAAGAGCACTGGGCTCCAGGGATGCTAGAACTGCTGCTCTGTGCTCTCTTGGGAAAGGCATGGGCAAGAAGGCAGGCAGTTACAGGGCTCTGTCTCCCACCTGGATGCCAACCTCAAAATATTAGGGCCTGTCACCAAGGAAAACCAGGGAATCTGGTCAGTGGCTCCCCTTGGCCCCAGGCTGCAGGTGCATGTACCTTTCTAGACCCAGAAAATGTTCTGAGCCTTCTCTCCCACCCCGTTTCATATGGTATGCCCATCTGGTTTCTGCCCATCTCCTCTAGTAGTGGTTTCTGTGATTCCTCTGCCTGGCTTTTGGTCTCAGCTCTTTCCCCAGGATGCCAGCTCACATATATATCCTCTGTCTCCTCTGACTTTCATCCCACCTGAGTGAGGCTCCAGATACTGCTCCCAAGCCAAGACTTGGCCACTACTCCTGTGGAGTAGACAGCCTAGATGAAGGAGACAGATGACACCCAAGTGAGCAGATAAAGATTTCTGAAAGTAGTGCACTGCTGTTTAAAAGATTTTTAAAGTATCATGGAGGTTGGCAGGGCAGTTGCTGGGGGAGGAGGTGGAACATTAACTAAGTTGGTGGGTGATGACCTTGCCTAAGGAAGTGACCTTGAATCTGAGTCCTGAAGGACGACCCAGAAATGCCAAGATCTAGGAAGAGACCCAAGCAGAAAGAAAGGCAAGTACAAAGGCTGGAACCAAGAATAGAGTGGGTGGGTGTGAGAGGCAGGAAGAAGGTCAGGATGCCTGGAGCTTAATGACCAAGGAGGGGTTAGTGGGACCAGGTGAGGTCAACCACAGTGTGAAGCTGAGGTTTGATTCTGTTGGCAGATGATGAGAAGCCATGAGAGGGTTTAGGTAGAGGCATGGCATTCTCTAGTGTCTGCTTTGAGAGACCATTCTGGCTTCTGTGGGGACAACGGGGAAGGAGGGGACCAGGTAGGGAGCCCCACCTGTGTGAGAGAAGGTAGTGGTTTGGGGCTAGCACAATAGCTATAGAGATGATGATAAGGGGCTGGATTCCAGATATGTTTCAGAGGTAGAGCCAAAAGGATTTAGAGAGAAAGGAACCAGGGACGGCTCCTGGGGTTTTGACCTGAGCAACTGGGGAGATGGTGGTGCCCCTTAGAGAGATGGGAAGACTGAGTTCTCTTGGACACACTTGGAACTCAGCTAGTCAGGGGAGTGAGGATGAAAATGGCTTGTCTCGCTTGATCACCCTACGTATTACCATAAGAAAATGACTGATAGTGGTGGGAAACTATGGGGGGGAGGGGAAGGGAGATGGAATCAATGGTAGTAAACATCTGTCTGGGGACAGGGAGACACCTTTATTAACAAGGGAGCCTGAATGAAGCATATTTGTATACCCAACCCTTAACTGTACCCCACAATATCATAATAAAAAATATTGATTATATAAAAAATAAAAAAATAAAATGAAAAAAAAATAGAAAATGGCTTGTCTCATTACCCATTTTCCTCCTAGGTGATTGTCGGGCTCCTTTTCTGGCAGGGTGCCTTCTGGGGGCTGATTGCTGGGCTTCTGACTGGCCTCTTTCAATTGGTGATCAAGATGGCCTGTGGACCCAGGAAATACATGACAGACGGCACATGCCCTGTGTTCATCTGTGGTGTGCACTACCTCTACTTCAGCGTGATTCTATTCGTGCTTAGTCTTCTCATCATGCTGGGGATCTCCTTACTCTCAAACCCGATTCCGGAGAATCACGTAAGTGTTGCCCGTTAGTTTGCTCTGGGCTCGACCTGCAGTCTTAGCCAGCAGTCAGTCGGGGCAGGATTTCTGCTTTCTCTTTGGAAAGGGGTAGGGCTGGGGGCGGGGTTGGGGTGGGTCAAAAACAGGTGAGTAACGCCAAGGGCCCAGCCTTACAAAGCAAAGCTAAACTAAACTAAAAGCTGAAAACGATCTGCCAATTAGGTATTCATTTAGATTGGGAAATCTGGCTTTTAAAATGCAAATTTTCCTTTTAAGTTCACTAACCTCAGTGTGAATTAACATAATCAGGGTAGTCCCAGCTGCTACCCAGAGGGAATTAAACCAAGCCGAAGGGGAAGGTGATGACCTTGCTGGCAGCTGCCTGTAACGACTGGGCAGAGTGCTTCCCAGCCTTCTCCTCACAAGCCATGTCCTACCTCCCAGGAGGCAGGGGGCAAGTCACCTTTCAGAATATTTATTAGAAAGCCTAGGCTCAGGGAAGTTAAGTATCAATAACTGGTCCAAGGTAACAAGACGATTCAGTGGCAGACCTGGACGCTGACCTGGCACTGGAGCTCTGCTGGTGCCACCATGTCACCTACTTGGCACCTCATCATGACAGACTTCCACCTCTCCCAAAGCAATGGAGGAAGGATCCTGGGCATCCATCCAGCAGTCAAGAGGTCTGAAGTTCTGAGGAGCATAGAAGGGAATGGGTCCAGGAGACTTGTATCTTCCTCACAACCTTGCCCTGGGGGGGTGGATAAAAGCTGGTACCCGGAAGACTGCAAGCCTCACAGTCCTCCTGCTCCATCATGGGGCTCCTCTGGCCACTCTTTCTGCTCAGTTTTTCCATGTAGTTCGCTTCATTCTTGCACACACAGCCTGGTTGGGCAAAGAACTAGATGCTCACACCCCACACGAAGTGCTACCTGTATCTGCAGCAACATAGGGAGACTTCCCTGCTCCTGGTGCCTTGAGAAGCTGGGGGTGATTGGCTTTCTGTTTCCTTCTGCTCAGGGTCTTGGCTAGATTGTATGCATTATTTTCTGCTGTTCTCTTACTCTCAACTTCTTGTGTTTGCCCACTTCTCAGTTAGCCAAGTATTTTTGAGTGTTTCCCACCTGCCTGGCAGCATACCAGTGCTATGGAGGACACAGAGTTGCAGCTGAAAAGGAGGGGCAGGGGAAGAGAAAAATGAGTGTTTATGAATCGGTGACAACATGCCAGGCCTAGGCCCTCGCCATGTGGCACCTCTGGTCCCCACTGCCACACAGTAAAACTCTGCCCACATTAGACAGCATTGGAACCCTGACTGCTCCCGGTGCACCCAGTGACCTGTCCACGGGAGGCTGATTATGTCCTTGAGAAGTGGCAATGTGCATGTAAGGCATCATAAGGAGGCAGTTAAAGGCTGAGTCGAGTCTCTGTCATAACACAACAGGTTATTCTGGGAGCTGGAACTGAGCTAGAGGCTCCTAAACATCCCAGCTGTGGGTTAGCAGGAAACAATGCAGGTAGAGATTCGGATGTCCTCTACCAAAGTTGGGATAACAGATTCAGATGTATCTGTTCTAGGATCAACTTCCCAGAAATGTTCACTTTGTTGTGCTTCTGCTGCCCTCAGCCCTAAAAAGAAGTAACAACAATTGGCTGACTTCCCAAAGTGTCCATGTATGTTTTTCGGAAGAGAGGGGAGACATTACAAACTGGAAGGCAAAGGGAGTGTCTCCCTTGGCTTCTGCAAAGGTCTACTTGAACTCTGTCCCAGGGCCAGGTACAGGCTCTCCTGAGCTGAGTTTGTGCTGACTCTCATGTCCAATGGAGGCTTATAGAATGAAAGCAGCTCTGGGGCTGCCTTTGTCCTGTGAGTCAGGTGACAGGGCTTCCCCATGCCACCAGAGGAAGTAGACCCAGTGTGATGGGCGGTTTCACCCAACCTGAAGCAGTGCACATTCCTGGACCCTCAGACGAGGAAGGAGCCCTGAGCTCATTGCCCCTAACCCCTGCCTTACAGCTGATAGACACTGAGGCCCAGACAGGTGGTGTCACCCTTTGCCAAAGTCACACAACCACATGGTGCCAGAGCCAGAACCAAAACCCAGAGTTCTGAATTTCTGTCCTTTCCCATCTCATATTCCTTCTGTCTTTTGGTTGAGTCTTAACAGCAGATCTCTTTGTAGTCCCTGGAGACCCTGGTGCCCAGTGACAGGTTGCAGTACTATGTGGCCCTCATGGCAGGGCCCTGGGTGGTGACACCCCTACTCTCCCTCTGTAGCTCCACCAGCTCTGTTGGAGTTTATGCAACAGTGAAGAGGAAAGGGTAGATCTGGATGCAGAGCTGCAAAGGAACAGACTCCCCAGACCCTCAGTACCACCAGGTGAGATGGAAAACCCACAACCTGGGAAGCCTGTGTGAGTGCCCTGGGGAGGACAGGGTCTGTGTGCCACCCAGTACCCCTTGGCCCCCTAGCCTGCACCCTCAGAAATGTCTTCCAGGCAGAGGCCACATCTTTCACTTTTCTGAAAATGCCTCCTGGGGGCGTTTAGGGCAGATGGAGGTGGCCATGAGTATGGGACACTGCATGGAGTGGTCTTGGCTGGCAGGATGGGCAGGGGAAAGGGCAGTAGATGCCCCAGTGTGCTCCTTGAGTTGTGTGGGGAGGGGAGAAGAGAAGAGGTGCAGGCCTGAAGCAAGGGACACCCAGGCATGAGGAACCAGCAAAGGGACAGAAGGTAAGAAGCATTTCGGGCAAAGAAAGGAGGCCTGAGAACTGACTGTTGGATTTTTCCACCCTGAGACATGTTGTACCCCCCAAAAAACAATCTGGTGGTGTGGTGCCGAGGGGAGAGGGCCAGGTCACAGGGCCAGTGCAGGGATCCAAAGCTACAGGACTCCTTAGAAAGGGCATAGAAGATGGTCTGTAGGGACCTGCTCCCTTCCAGTGGAAGTGTGAGGGGTGATGGGGGGAGCTGCCCCACCTAGGAGGGCACCAAGGGAAAGTAGGCTTGGAGTTTCAGTCTGAGCAAGAAGGGAGAGAATGTTCCAGGGAGATGCTGAGGCCCTG
Source organism: Carlito syrichta (assembly GCF_000164805.1). Classification (NCBI taxonomy): domain Eukaryota; kingdom Metazoa; phylum Chordata; class Mammalia; order Primates; family Tarsiidae; genus Carlito; species Carlito syrichta. Next base: position 259,759 of record NW_007031221.1, on the reverse strand, counting down.
GAGCTGGAGAAGGGCTCCAGCAGACAGGGTTAGAAAAGGAGTGTCCAGAGCCTTGGGGTGGGGGTGGGGGATGGCCTGATCTTCTTGCAGCCCCTGACGCAAACAGGGATAAAGGACATAATGAGATTAGCCCTGAGTCTAAAGTAAAGAGTGGTGAAGAGGCTGTGAGTTTGAGGGAGGGAGGGAAAGGGCCTCACTGGGGAGAAGGCAGGCTCTGGGAACCCCTACCTTCCTGCCAAGAAAGTTCAGAACCCAGAGAAGCCCAGGGCTCCCTCCTGACACCTGCAGAAGGAGATGTACACCTGGAAGGGTGGACTCTCCTGGGCATAGGACCCCACGCACCGTAGGATGCAGGGTTCCAGGCTTCCCCAGGTACCTGATGATGGCTTTTCTCCTTGGAAGGGGTGTAACTGACTCACTGGGTGTCCGCAATATACCAGGCACTTGTTCTTATGATGTACCAGGCACCACCAAATTATATCCATATGTGATAGGCACAATTACTATCCCCATTTTAAAGCTGGGTAAACAGAGGCACTGAGCAGTTAAGTAACTTGTCTCCATAGATAACCAGTCAATGGCAGAGCTGGGATTTCAACACAGGCAGTCTCACTCCACAGGGTGGACTCATAGTCACAGGCTACCTGGCTACCCTTGTCCAGCCTTGGCTATTTGGGGTGACATTTGTGCTTTGGGCTGTGGCTGGATGACCAGTTGCCTCTTCCATGGTGGCTCCTACATCTCTCCCAGCAGCAGCACCCTCTTGGATCCTGGAAGCTGCACAGCAGTATGAAAACACGGGCATTTGAGAATGGAAGCCAGGGTGTGCTACCCAGGACTCTGCAGTGCCAGCATCAGCTCTCCATGCCCCTGGCCCTTCCTCATCATACAGCTCTTCCCTCATCTCTCATGCCTCCTCAGCCTCTACTGCAGTGCAGGGCCCGGGAGATGCTGGCATGGAGGCTGTCCAGAGAGCTGGCACACAGAAGATGTCACAGCACACTGCTGAGAACCTGCTCTGAGTGAAACAAACTGTCTTGTCATCCAGGAGGAAATCATTCCCAGGAACAGCTCTGAGGTCACATTCCAGGCAGCAGCCGTGTGCTGGCGCTGACCGTGGTGCTGACCCGAGCCTGAGCCACCCTCAAGGGGCAGGCCAGCCAAGCTGCACAGAGATGTGGGCATCATGTTCAAGCCCTGCCGCTAGGTGTTTTCCCTTGTTTGACCTAGAGAAATGAATGGCCACTCTCCTGGAATTTCCAGAGTCCCTTCCTGGACAACACCCAGGGATGTGCCTTGCAGGGCCTGGGAAAAGCCTTATTTTGAGCCTGGCAATAAGGCTGGTAGCTGCCTTGAAAAGACATACCCTGAGAGGTCACCAAAGAGAGTTGTGTCTATTTCCAGGACTCAAGGGGCTTCTTCTCACCTGTCCCATACACTGGAGAGTGGAGGGGGGGAGGGGAGAGAGATGTGCTCAGAGAAGCAGTGACCACCTGCCCTAACCCTATAGAGGCAGGGAAAGGTGGGTATGGCCACAGCACCCCCAGAGTACTCAGAGAGGGCAGTGCTTCTGTGACACCTCCTCTGTTGTCCAGCAAGGGGATCTGGGCACAGCCTAGTGCTCTGTAGCCCCACACCACCCACAGCATTCCGCATGTCCCACATCCCACTGCCACGTCTCTGAGGATGACTGGAGACATGCCATAGCTAGGGCTGGGGGCTATTCTCTTATTTTCGGAGTGAGTCCATGCCAAGATGTACTCCCTACAGGGGCTTCTACCTGTGCCGTGGCCTGCATGCTTCCTGACCTCTGCCTATTCTCTCAGCTACAGGTGTACCCAAGGAGCTCCAGAGCTGCCCCTGGAAGGCCTTGGATCTTTTCTGTGGCCTGGAGTCACAGCCAAGCTCCAAACCCATCCCAGCACAGACATTCAGGGAGGAGGTGTTCAGCAACATGTCAGAAAGCATAGAGCTGCTGGCCCTGGGAGAGACCACCTCAAAGGTGGAGGTGGCTGAGGAGAAGATGGAAGGTGCAGCATGGGGTGACACATCGGAGATGCCTTACTGGAGGAGAGTTGTCAATGGCAATGCCATCATCCTGCTTGTGCTTGTAGTCCTTGGCCATATCTACTACTCCTGAAGCAGCTCGGCCAAGAGCTGCTAGGGAGGGCAGGTAGTCCATCCTCCATTGCTTTGTTTGCTCATTTTTAGAGGTGTGGCCCTGCTGACCAAGATGCTGAGTTATGTGAGCTCCATCCACCCCCACTGGGGCTCTCACCCACAAGCCATGGGGCACCAGCTGCTTGAGAGGGAAGCTTGGGCACCTGCCTGGACCAGGGGCAGGGCCAGAGCAACTTCTGCTCCAACAAAACAGGTTTCCCTACAACCCAGCACTGATGGCTTCTCCCATACTGCTGGAGGGCAGGTGGAGAGGAAACTCCCTCCATGCCAGCTCTCCAAGTCACACTTGCAATCTTTCTGGTATCAGAACATTACTGGGAGTTGGGCCCATAGATTCTCTCTTAGCTGTCAGACATAGGCTACTCCTAAACCTTTCCTTCCCCTTCATTTTTCCCAGTCCAAAATAAGTGATTTGTGTTTTTAGGAAAAATTTCAGGTTCCTTGAAGTTATTTCATCACAAGAATCACACTCTAAAGGCATACTCACATGACCAGCCCTCATCCCCTCATCCAACCCCTTAATTGACATTTTTGAGTGCACATAGTAGATGTGCCAGCCAATGTGTTGAGCTCCAAGGAAACAGTCATGAATAGAGCACATGGGAACTGTTCTCAGGAGTGTATGGTCTATGGAGAGAAACAGCAATTTCAACAATAGCCGGCATTTCATGGAGCCTTCTGTTTTCAGACCTGGGTAAGTGCATTATCACATTCAAGCCACAGAACCACCTTGTGGAAGGATGAGAATTAACCACATTTCACAGGGGAAGATACTGAGGCTCAGCAAGGGAAACTAGCAAAGCCTACAGCAGCCCTGACCAACACTCAGGTCATGTGCTGGTCCACCATGCAGTGTGTGCCCTGCAGGAGTGCTCAGCAGGGAACCCCACCCAGCCCCAAAATCAGGAAAGAAGTTCAGTTGTCTGGATAACAGAAGGGACATGTGTGAGAAGACACAGGGCAAGAGTACAAGGAATGTTTGAAGATGCTGAGATATGGCATGTGAGTAGAGAAGAGGAAGAATCAGAAGCCTGCCCAGGAAACCTGGTATGCTTTGGGGACCTGGGAGTTTAAGCAGGGAAGTGGCAGGATCAGATTTGCTGTCTGCTGCTGGGAAGACTAAAGAGAAGCAGAAAGACCCACCAGGAGACTGATAGAGTAGTGCAGGCAAGTTAGTGGAAGAGAGGCAAAAGAAGGGAACCCTTTGGAGGGAGGGATTGGGGGATGGCTCTCTGGTTTGACCATGTGGATAAATGGGGTTCCAACTCCAGAGACGAGTCATACTGGAGAATGAGCAGGAATGGGGAAAAGATGTGCTCATTTCCACCTTGAAGAGTTTGAGCTGCATGAAGACATTTATCATCATCTTGATAATACTGCTTTCTAATCCATGAACATGGGATGTCTTTCTATAAATTTGGGTTTTCTTTAACGTTTTTCAACATTTTTGCTTTCAGTGTACAAGGCTTGCATTCCTTTTGTTAAATTTATTCTTAGCCGGGCTCGGTGGCTCAGCCTGTAATCCCATGCCTTTGGGAGGCTGAGGTGAGTGGATTGCCTGATCCCGCGGGTTCGAGACCCACCTGGGCAGCGAGACCTCATCTCTACAATAAATCAAGAAATCAGCCGGGTGTGGTAGCGCATGCCTGTAATTCCGGCTACTTGGAAGGCTGAGGTGGAAGGATCGCCGGAGTCCAGCAGGTCAAGGCTGCAGTGGCCGGGAGCAGCCACTGCACTCCAGTCTGGGTGACCAAGTGAGACTCCAACTCAAAAAAAAAAAAAAAAATTTATTCGTAAGTATTTTATTACTTTTGATACTATTATAAATGAAATTGTTTTCTCAACTTTGGTTTTGGATGGTTCATTGCTAGAATATGGAAATACAATTAATTTTATTAATTTATATTGATCTGTATCCTGCAAATTTGCTGAATTTGTCCATTAGTTCTAATAGTTTTTAAGTGTATTTCCTTGGGATTTTTAAAAAATACAAGACCGTGAAATCTGTGAAAAGCGACAGTTTACTTCTTTTTTTCCAGTTTGAATACTTCTTCTTGCCTAACTGTCCTAACTAGAACCTCTAGCACAGTGTAGAAGGGAAGTGGCAAGAATGGACATCCTTGTCTTGTTTCTGATATTGGGGGAAAGCAGTCAGATTTTTGCCATTGAATATAATGTTAGCTGAGTTTTTACAGATGTTCTTTATCATGTTGAAGAAGCTGCCATTTATTCCTAGTTTACTGAGTTTGTTTTTGTTTTTAATTGTGAACGATTATTGGATTTTGTGGAATGCTTTTTCTGCATCTATTAAGATGATCATGTGACTTTTGTCCTTGATTCTATCTACATGGTATATTATGTTGATTGATTTTCATATGCTAAACCAACCGTGCATTCATGGGGTAAATCCCAGTTGGTCATGATGTATAATACTTTTTACATGTTGCTGGACTTGGTTCACTAATATTTTGTTGAGTTTTTGTTTTTATTATCATAAGGAATATGGGTCTGTGTTTTCTTGTGGTGTCTTTGAGGGTAGAATTAACCTCATAGAATGTGTTAGGAAATGATTCCCCCTTCTTCTACTTTTTGGAACAATCTGTAAAGGACTGGTGGTAATTCTCACCTGAAGACATGTTTCTAAATTTATTTTTTATTTTCTTCTAGAGACAGGATCTCACTCTGTCACCTGGACTGGAGTGCAGTGGTATGATTATAGTTCACTGCAATCTCCAACTCCTAGGTTCAAGTAACTCTCCCTCCCTCAGCCTTTCGAGTAGCTGAGACTACAGGCACACATCACAGCTAATTTAAGCTTTTTTTTCCCCCTAGAGATTGGGTCTTGCTGTGTTGTCTAGGCTGGTCTCGAATTTCTGGCTTCAAGCAATTCTCCCACCTCAGTCTCCCATCCTGGAGACATTTAAGGGTAAATGTTAAGTTGGATATAAGAGTCCAGAACTCAGGAGACAGGCTGGGACTAGAGACCCAGATTTGGGGAAGAGAGGGCAGAGGGCAGGCCCAGCTAAGAAGGAACCTGGTAGAAGAGGCCCCCAGCCAGGTAGATGAGATTGTGTAGAGAAAGGGGGAGAAGGGAGGGCCTAGAACAGAGCCGTGAGAGGCACCAGCACCACCGGCCATAGAGAAAAATGGTTCTACAGAGGAGACTGAGAGCACAGAGTCCTGCAGGGACTCAGACCTTGGCCAGAGTCTGTGGTGTGGAGCCAGCCTGCTGTGTGTTGAGGCAGGAGGACATGAGGAAGTGGAGCCCCTCAGGCACTTGATCTCTGAAAGAGAAAAGTCTGCTTCTTTTCACAGGAAATTTTTAGAGAATGGGATTGAAACTGAAACCCCAGCTTGTTCCAGTGGCCAGTCCCTTTCAGAACAAGGGGCCTCCTTAGACCCATCCTTTAATTCCAGAGACACAATAGTCTCTGTTTCTTTCAGGAAGGTGCAGACCTCTGGGGCTCTTTGAAGGGACCACAGAAGAGCCTCACTTTGGGATTCTGGCTTTGCTGATAAACTTTATTCTGGGAGAGTGGGCATCCCACAGGAAGTATGACTGCCGGGTGGTGATATGAATGAAGGACACCTCGTTTGACATGGGGAGCCTCAACAAACTCCTGGGAAAAGATTAAGGCTCCGGCCTAGCCCCAGACAAAAGGGCCAGCCCCAAGGCTGAGCTCCGCTCCCACAGCTCCTCCAAGGGAGAGCAGGGCTAGTTGCTGCCCCCAAGCTAGAGCCATCACCTCACCAGACCAGGCAGCAATGGGTGGGGAAACCAAAGGGTTCTCCTGGCCACTCCCCAACCTCATCCCCATGCCTTGGACTCCTCTGCAACCAAGCTTCCCCCCACCCCATCCTCTCAGCCCACCCCTCATTCCCTGAGCTCTCCAGCCTCCTTAGCTACTTTCACTGCAGGGGACGAGTGAGATGGTACACACAGGCAGAAGGCCTGCCAGAGGGCTACCTGGGGCTGGACAGGCCCGAGGGGGGAGAGGGTGGAGGGTGTGGACTTGCTTTGGAGAACGCAGCTGTTTGGGGAGAAGATCTTAACAGCAAAACCAGAACCCACCCCTGTCCTGAGTGCTCATCCCTGGGAGAGCCTCTTATAGCAGACTTAACCTCTCCTGGGAAGAACCTGCCTCAGGTCACAGCTTTCACTTTCTTTCTTGCCTCCCATGGGGGGGAAGGGGCAGACCTGGCTGAGCAGGGTCATGCCCAGCCACACCCCAAGGGCAGGTCACTCAACCTGTGAAGCTCAGGTGGTATCTGGTGCAGCTGAGCTCCTTTCACCTTCCCAACCCCCATCCCTGGTGGCTCGGCCCTGCTCTCTCCCTTTCGAGAGCAACTTTTGGCCACAGCAGAGAGCAGAGCCACCTCCCACCCATCTAGCATGTGCTGCCTGAACCCAGTCCTTCTGGGCCTGGCATTCCCCTTTGGCAAGAGAGAGTTGTGACCATGTTCCAGGAACAGAAAGTGCCATTCACACCCGAGATAGATTCAGCCCGTTTATTCAGGCATGGAGGTGGTTCATAGGTTTGACCAGATGAGGGGCTCAGGGTTTCCACTCGATGACCTTGATGGCAATCTGGGCTGCCCGTTTCACAGCCTCAGTGGACTGTTCCTCGAGGATGCGAAAGATGGGCACATGGGCTTGCAGGATCTTGCGACCCTCGGGGGCCTCGGCCAGCATGGTGAGGGCCTTGGTGGCATTCAGGCGCACCTTGCTCGTGGGTGTGAGCAGCAGCTCCAGGAGTGGCTTGATGGCTTCTGCATCCAGAGCTGCATACTTCCCTGCAGACCACAGACATGGGGCATTCCTAACACCTGCATTCCTAACAGCCTTCCCACCTGTGCAGTATCAATGGGAGGCACCCCACATGCCCACCTAAGCCCTCACCCCCACTTCCCTTGCACCTTTGCTGAGTTCAGTCTAAGCCAGGCCCCTGCATCTCCTGCCTGTCCAGCCCCCAACTGGTTTATCCCCATTCACTTTTGTTCCTGACCCACAATCCAGTCCTCACAAGGCAATACCAAGGGTCTTTCTAAAATGTCACTCCAAGAACCCCCCCACCTCCATGGTCTTCAAAGTCCACCTCCCCCCCTGCCACTGTGTTCGGTGAATTCCCATTTGCTGCCAGAACCTCTCAGATTCAGCCCTACTAACTCCCACTATTCTCTGGGTACCATCCTCAAGCCCTCCCAGAAAGGCTGGGCCCTGTTGTATGTCTCACCCATGATGCACTCCTTTCCCGAGGCCCAGACACCTGGGTCCCCACCGTCCAGCTCAGGGTTTGACATATGGCAGGGTCTTAGAGACCTTCACCTGGCATGCCAGCTTGGGAATAAGTGGCCTTCCCTCCCTAGATCCCAGCCTCTTGTGTCTCAGGCCATTGCCTGGCCCCCAGTGAGTCCCTGTGTCCTCCAAGAGCTCCTAAAAGAAGCCTGGGCAGAGAAGGACACTGGGACATTTCTCTGCACACGGCTGCCCCAGGATAAACACATAGGTAAGTCCCTACCCTGTGCAGTCAGCATCCTGCCTGTGCAATCAGAAGGGGGGCTGTGGACACTGAGAAGTCCCCAGCCTCCTCCTCTCTGTGTTGCTCACTCCATCCACTATTAGGGTCTGTGGGGAGTGGCTGGAAGGACCTGTCTCTGGGAGACAGGCTGCAAATCTGAGGCCCAAACAGTCCTTTGTGGAACACAAAGGAAGCATAGGGCATGGGGCTTGCGCAGGCACATGGCCAGTGGGGAAGGTCAGGCAGCTTTTAGAGGGTCTGGGGGGTGCCATACCCAGCCAACCTGGTGGAAACCAGTTCAGGGTTCTTCTGTTGGCTCAGGGTTGGATGACAGGAGAGAAGCCTGCTGACTGGGAGTTTTGAGGTTGGGGACTCAGGGGAGATAATCCTGAACTCTTATTTTCCCCTCCCCTAATGTGAGAAAAGTAATTAGAAACAAGAAACACCACAGCATCAAGGGCTCCAGGGTTGCTTAGACCTCAGGGTAATAGAATCATGGTGGCAAACTCATTAACCCCAGAATCACAGCTGAGTGGGAGGTAGGAATTCCAGGCCCAGGGAGGTCCTAATGTGAGTGACCAGTGAGGGGTCACGGGTGGCCCCCATGCCCAGCAAGAAGAGGGCAGACTGAGCCTTGGACCAAACCTTGAAGGGACTTCAGTGACAGGCCAAGAAGAGGATTTTGACAGAAATGGAAGCCGAGGGGCAATACCCAGCCCCTGAGCACAGACAGCTCACCATGGCTGCCAGCATGCTGTGGCTTACCCTGGGGCCCTCCACCTCACCTTTAGTAGTCACTGTGGCATACATCAGGGCTCCAGCGGCATTGGCTTGCACCTCGGCCTCATCGTCTTTCAGCAGATGCACCAGGATAGGGATGACATCATGCTGCCACACCTGGATCTTGCCCTCCAGAGGGATGCTGGGGCAGAGAGCAGACAACTGTGGGCTCTGCTTGGAGGATAGGAAGGGGGCAAGGCCCAGGACTGCCCAAGGGGAACACAAAGTAAAGGAATGTGTTGGAACTACCTGGTGGTCAGAAGCTGGCCATGGCTGCAGAACCAGGTACAGAGGAGTATGGGTGTGAGCACGGCCTGCTGCTTCTGAAGGCCAGGCCGGGGGTGACAGAGCCTTGTCCTAAACCATCACTCAGAGAAGAAATGAGATATGTTCTCCCTGACTCCAAAACAGGGAGGAGCAGGACCCAAGAGTGGGAGCTACAGAGAGACCCACCTTGATTCCACCCCAGAGTCAGAACTGCCAGTGATGAGCCAAGGTGCCCCCAAAAAGCAGTGGCTGCCAGGGCTGGACAACTGCAGCTAAGACTCAGACCAGATGACCTTCAGGTCGCCTCTCACTCTGGCATTGTATGAAATGAAAACAAGGGGGATGGGCTTGGAGGCTCAGCCTGTTATCCCAGCACCTTGGCAGGCCAAGGCGAGTAGATTGCCTGAGCCCGCAGGTTTGAGACCAGGCCAGGCAAACTGGCGAGACCTCGTCTCTACAATAAATAAAAAATTGGCCAGGGATGGTAGCGAGCGCCTGTAGTTCTGGCTACTTTGAAGGCTGAGGTAGAAGGACCGCTGTAGTCCAACAGGTCGATGCTGGAGTAGCCATGAGCATGCCACTGCACTCCAGTCTGGGTGACGGAGTGGGACGCCAACTCAAAAAATAAAAATAAAAATAAAAAATAAGGGCAGTGGACTCCCTGAGAGTTTCCCAACTGCAAGAGGCCAATGCATTCCCAATGAAGGAAAGGGCTTCCTGGGCCAGGAAATGCTGTCTACAGGGGCCCCAAGGGAGTGTCAAGCACAAAGACCCCTGTGTCACTTAGTTTAATCAGCCTTTCCCAAACACAGGTGCCCAGAGACCCTCATTGTCATAGAACTCAGCTCCTCAAAGACAAAGCTGTTCCATGGGAACATAGTTGGGGAAACAGGGTTGGCCAGCTACTAGCTGTGATGTTGGGAGGCTGTTGAGCTTTCAGGACAGTGGGCTTCAGGCCTGAGGCACTTGATCAAAGATGCAGAATCCTGGGCCCCACCTGTAGGAATTCCCAGATTCATTCACAAAGCAAGCAGCCAGGCCTGGTCCTGACACTGAACTGGGTTTTTCATCTCTGTGCTGTTAACATTTGAAGACAGACAATTCTCAACTGGGGGAGGCCAAAGCTCGCCAGATGAAAACCCTGGAAGGCCGAAGTTCCACGGAGAGAGCTCGCTCCTGGTCCCACCAGAAGGGGCCCTCAGAGTAGACCTGAAGAACGATGGGTCCAGGAAGCTGCATTTTACACAGTCTCCCAGGGGCCTGGGCTTGCAGAAATACTGGACCAGTATTCTCTAGTGAGACTCCCAGATGGAAAGGAAGCCAGGACTTAGGGAAGGTAAGAGGGGTACCATATGAGGACATGGCCTCATATGCTAGGGGTCGGGGGCTGGACAAGGTGCTCAGGGTAGGAACATGCACTGCCCCCTCCCTCCAGCTCTGAGGCTTTGTGCCTCACAGCTTTCGGGCTAGGATGTAGACTGATCCCATGTGACCTTGGGCACATGACTAGACACCATGCCTCAGTTTGCTCGCCTGTAATGGGAGATGCCCTCCCTGGAGGGTTGCTTAAACATGAAATTTGTAGACAACACCTGGCACACAGAAGCACTTGTTGACCACAGGGTATAACTGTCATCACCAGTACTTCTGTGCTTCCCTACCTCGTGGGGGAGGGGGTGACCACCCATCTGGTTTCTCCAACCTGAGGTTTCCTGGGACACAGGACACTCTCAGACCAGCAGGATGGTATCACCCTAGTGGAGACAGCTATTTTCCATACCATTCCCCCAGCCCCAGGGCACTCGCAGGTGAGGGGAAGCAGGTCCGGGGTAGACGTCCTCAAGCTTGGGGCCAGCCCACCTCGGCTGCCTTGGCAGAAACCCACTGGGCGGCCACTCAACCCAACGGGCCAGGCTCACCTGACAGAGATGAGCGCACGGGCTGCCTTGCTGCGGATGTTGCCGTTGGTGCTGAGGAGCTTCTGTTTCAGGAAGGGCACCACGCGGCTGCTCAAGGCCTCAGTAGCGTCCTCCTGCAGGCAGGGGGCCAGTGTGTCCAGAATGAGCTCTTGGATCTCCTCCTCCTCCCTGTGCAGCTTCCACACCAGCAAGGGGATCAGGCCATTGCTGATGATGCCTCGGGCTCCTACAGGACAGGAAAGGGTGCTGAGGGTAGCTGGCCATGCACCCACCCATGCTGGTGGGGCTGCAGGGTTCGGGTCCTGTAGAGCCTGTGAGTGGGTTTAACTAGAAGCCTTGCAAGTGTCCCGCTGCCCAGTCGGGGGCCTGAGCAGCCAGCAGGAAGCTGCAGGTGACAGCCATATCAGGAGCTGGGGCAGGGCTGAGAGGGGAAGTCCAGAAAGTGCCAGTCTCTGGTGGCCACTGCCTCAGGGGACATCAGCCATACATAAGTGCACAGCGGCCTAAGAGGCAGAAGCCACCCCTAGGAGAGCCCTGCAGCCTACCTCTCTGGGGTCAGGCACACAAAGAAACCCTCTGCTCTTTCCTGTCCCACCCCAGAGCGGGGGAGTCAACTAATCCCCCGCTTCCCACTTAAAACATTTCAAAGCTGCTGGAGGCCCCAGACTGGTCGGGCCAGCCCTTGAGAAGATCTGGGATTGGAGTCTGAGGCAGAAGACCTAGAACACTCTAACTCTTAGCCCTAAGCTGGCACAGGCAGCTTCCCGAGGGGCCCAGGATGACCTCCTGAGAAGTCAAGATGAGGAGCACAGGGACCTTGAGCAAAGCCCCGGGGAGAGCATCCCTTGCCCACGGCACATGGCTGCTCTCGCTGCTGTCCTGCAGACAGCCCTCTCCCACCTCCCTGCAGCAGCACTGCCCACTGAGAAGCCCTCTATAACCCCCGGGAGGTGGCCACCAACAGACACCTCTCTCTCCCGCCCTCCCCAGCGAAACCCTCTAATTTACTCTAGAGAGCCAAACAGGTTAATTAGCCTAAAGGTCTCTGAGTGCCAATTAGCACCAGGGAATTCCTCTTTGAAGCTGTCACCCCAGCCTTCTTCCCTCACTCCCCGAGGATATCAAATGGCAGGTGCCAGGGTGAGGGGTGGAGAGGCAGGCCAAAATGTTCAGCAGCTCTTGTTGCCCATGACCCTGGTGTTCAGGGCTCCCAGTGCTCTTGCTGAACTTCTCGCTGGGAGTTCAGGGTAGAGTAGCTAGCTCTGCACCATTTGTTTTCAGGGCACTCATGACCCAGGAAAAGCAGTTTCCTGTTGCTTCAAGTGTGTTGGGCTTTTAAGATTTAATACAGTTTTCAAAAAACAAAACAAAACAAAAGCCTAGGTTTGACTCCTTTCCTAGCTGTGAGACCTTGGGTGAGTTACTCAACCTCTCTGAGCCTGGTTTTGTCATCACTGAAAGGAGCCTCCCCGGCAGGCGACTATACAACACCCATAGGGTTGTGGGTGGGAATGTGTTCCATGAGCTGTGGATTTCCAGTCCATGTAAGGGACTGTCACTGTGTGCCCAGAACATCTGGGCCGAGGGCGGCAAGTGTCTCCTGAATTCCACCAACACGAGTCCCACCTAGGAGCAAGGACCTGCTGGGAGGGAGGGGCAGGATACAACAACAAAAGCTGCAGAGTCTAAGCCCTGCATTGCCCCCTGGCCACCTCTCCTGGTGGCCTGATCTCTCCTCCCCAGCAGTCCCCCTCATGGTCCCAACCTGTTCCAGGCCATGAGTCCAAGGGACAAGGCTCCAGGCAAGGGCACGCCTGAGCAAAGGCCTGGGGGTGCGGAAGTTGTGAATCCTCACTGGTTTGAGCGTGGCCTCGTTTGCACCAAGATCTGAGCTTCCCAGGAAATCCCAGGGACAGGTGTCTCTGCTGGGGCTGCCAGGAACTGCTTGGAATGGGCACAGGCTGGGGGAAGGACAGAGAAAGGGAACTGAGGTAAGAAAAGTCAGATTAGGGGAAGTGATTACTTTCATTATCCCCTCTCCATTGGTGAGGAAACCAAGGCCCAGAGCGGTGATTGTCATACCCAAGGTCACACAGCAGATGATGGCAAAGCCAGCCAGGGTCTTCAGCTCCTCCGGTTTTGGTTCTCAGGCACTTATCTTGGGCCTTCCACTCCTAGAAATGCTCAGCATAGGGACCAGGACTCATTTTGAGCAGAGGGAGAAGATTAAAAATAAAACGCGTGCCGGGTGTGCCTTTCTGCTTGTTCACTTTGCTTCTTTTCAGCTAAAAGAAGAGTCTCAGGCCTGGCTATTTATAACTAACCCAGATCCACGATGGCTTGCTCAAGTGGGGGTGGGGCACACAGACCCCAAGGAAACAAACTGGAGAAACCCACCCAGATAGGCATCAGCCTGGTGGGATGCAGGAGAGGTGGGGCACAAAGAAGAGCCAGCCAGGGTAGGGAGGCGGCTGAGCAGGCCAGGCTGGGCCACTGGCAGTACAGACACAAGCGAGACACACCCACCCCCACCCTGGGAAGCCAGAGATTGGTCATTACAGAATAGGATGACACATATGTAGACAGGGAATTCCAGGGCTCTGGGGGCTTTGAAGTGCAGGGAGGTCAGGGAGGATGGGCCTCATAGATGTGGAAAGAGATGTGTTTGGGGAGAGATCCCCCTACTGGCCTGGCTGGTACGTAGGGGTTAGGATGGGTCTGGTAGTTGGTGAGCCATAAAGATGCAGGGGATTGAGGGGTCACAGACACCCATGGCATAACACCACCTGCGGTTGAGGTTTAGTCATTTTATGGGGGAGGGGATGACACCACCTGAGGGGTCACTCCTTGACCGACTGTCCCTGCTAAGTTGGCAAGGTGCTGGGTGAGCTCAGACTCCAGCGTTCCCTTCCTCTGGCTGCTGCAGTGCCCCTACTGTTATTTCCCTGTCAGTGAGGATGCAGGACCAGCCCACAGGTTTTGGTCCCAGCCACATCCCTTCCTGCTCCCGGGACTGCACGTCGGCATCTGGCACCCTGTGTCCACGGCGCCTCAGGTGACCCACCTGTCCAGCTTTAGTGTTGTGTTCCCCTGCGTACTGAACTACTGGCACACTGATGCCTACTGTGCCTGCTTTTGCTCCTGGGGATGCTTCTCTGTCCTCAGCTTCACCGCAGTAGCAGGAGACAGATTAACTGCAGCTTCCTTCTCCAGATGCTCTCTTCCCTTCCCCCCTGGGACCTGTGGCCTCTCCAACTGCTCCTCTATCTTGACGAGCATTATCCCTTCTTCCAGTAGCCGTCTTTGGTTGCTGTCCTCCCCCCTTATCCCCTCCCTGGGGCCTGATGACACCCTTTCGCTGTCACTCTTGGTCTCCCCATGATCCCAGGGACTGAGCTCTGCTCTTTCTCATTTTCTCTAATCAGCTGATATTTTTGTTGTATGATTATACTCAGTAGGACAACTCACCTTGTCTGTGGTACCATACCTACTCTAAATAAATATGGAACAGCCTGGCATTCCTCTTCTCAAATTTAATTTAAGAACTCTCCAGTGGTTCTTAGGCTCACACCCCAATCCCATTATCCCTGGCATCCTTGCATGTATGCCAGTCCTGGCCACAATCGTCTTCTCTGGGTTCCTCTAGGCCTCAAGCTCCTTCATGCCTAGAGTCCTCCCCACCTTGGGACTCACTTCCCTTCCATTCCATGCCACCAGTTATCTCTGCTCCTGCAGTGGTCTCAGCCTAAGCATCTCTTTCTTTGGGGAGCTGGCCCAGTGCCCATGGCTCCCTCGCTCTATGCCCCTAGAGCCGTAGTGGGCCTCCTCGACAGCCTCACACAACTGTAATGGCTGATTCTTGTTCTGCTTTCTGCCCCTGCCCTGCCGCCAAGAGGATGTTCCACGAAAGGGCTAGGTCTAATAAATCCTAGAACTGTGCCTGCAAGTGTATGCTGGTAGAGGAGCCCATCAGTAAATGACTACTGTGTGGATACAGTCATTGATCGGTATGATGCCAAGAGAGACACCCTCCCCCCCACTTTGAGGCTGAGACACCAGGGTCAGGTCAGGGAGGTAGCAACCAGTCGCCAGTGAACTCCTTTGGGGCTAGCCTCTGCTCTCACACCTAGACTACTGGAAAAGGTCATCTCACTCTTACATGTGGGTTTGCCCCTGCAAACAGCTCTGATACCCAATGCTGCAGTGGAAACAGCTTCCATCCATTTCTGAACACATGCCAGTGTTCATTTCTCAGATACGTTGCCCTCAGAATCACCCTCTGAAGACAGTCTATTAACACCCCCTTTTGACAGAAGAAACGGAGACTCAATCAGGTGGCACAGCTGCTGGCATCTGTGTGGTCCTCCTAGTCAGAGGCCCAACCCAATACGGCCAGGTTGTGTAGAGACTGTGCACACAGAGTAACCCCTCAACTGTTGGCCAAATTCCTTTGGTCCTCATTGGCCACCTCCAGCAAGCACTAGGTTGACCTTGGTTCGTGCCAAGTCTACTCTCGCTTCAGCAATGCCCATAACTAGTATTTGTCCTGTTCTTGGAAGTTTTGGCAGCACCTACACAGGTGGGCCATGACCCTGGAATATGTAGTGCAGTGGTCTCCATTTCACAGTGGAGGAACATTCCCAGGGAGGTTTTGGGATGATGCCATAGCGTCCAGCCAACAGAACCAGACCTGCGCTCCTGACTTTCAACCACAAAGCTGAGCTGGAACTGCCACCCTATCGACCTCTGCCAATGGTCAGTTCTAACACTTCTGCTAAACGAATGAGGTAATCCCTGTAATCTGACCACAAAGGTGTAAAGTGATAAGAAAGGTGTTAGCTGGGAGGGCATCTGCATTTTGCCAGGGATGCTCTAGGATACACAAAGCTTCAGGTTACAATGATGGGAAAGACAGAGCAGCATCAATGTCTCGGCTCTCTGGCCTGAGTCTTTTAAGCATGGAAGTGAGGAAATCCTGGCCCTGAGGTCCATGGATAGGCTTTGAAATAGAAAGCAGAAATTTACAGCCTATCCTCAGGTGCTTGGGGGTAGGGTGGGGGGAGGGGTCTGATGCCATCTATAAGCTCCCCAAAGGCGCCAATGGCCTTAGGAGAACTGGCTCCCTCCCGCTTCTTTGGGCTGGGGGCCAGCTTTTGGGCCCTTCTTTCCCATTTCCCTTCCAAGGCAACCAGGATTGCCAGGGGCACCAAAGATCCCCTACACGCTGGGGGCGAGAGCACCAGAGATAACTAATACCCCCTCCCATCGCTGCACAAAACTAACCGGTGTAAATCTTTAGGGTTCACACCGGCCTTTTGCACGTTCTAGCGGACTGCTGAGACAACCCAGGGAAGCAGGTGCCTGGCCCTCTTTGCAAAGGGAAAGGCTGGGAGAGGTCAGTCGACTACCCAAGGACGCAGAACTCAGAAAGGGCCGAGCTGCGCTCGAAAGCGGGCGAGGAGAAGGCGAGCAGCGACTGGCTGCGACGGCGAGGCCAGGGCCATCGCTACTCTAAGGCTCTGTCTCCCGGACTGCCACAGACGGCCCAGCGGGGTCGGCGCCCGGACATCGGCGCAGTTCAGTCGCGAGGACGCCAGCGCGGGCAGCGCGTGCGGGACTGCGGCGCTAGCGGAACCGTGGCCCCGCCTCTGTCACTCCTATTGGGCGGCT
>NW_007031221.1:136745-242705 GCF_000164805.1 Carlito syrichta | reverse complement strand
GGAGCAGCGCCGAAGAGGGGTCTCCCTCGGGAGGTCGGGGAGGGGGCGACCCCAGGCGGCCGCGGCGCCGGCGCGTGGCCGCGGCGGAAACCGAGGGGAGGGCCCCGCAGGCCTGCGCTGGGACGTGGGCCCGGAGAAGGACGGCTCGCAGTTCTCGGTCATCGCTCTTGCAGCGAGCAGGTTCCTTGGAGGCATTTAGAACAAGAGATGAGTATCGACCCGCTGCGGATTGTAATATGTTCCTGGCTCAGTATTTTTTCCCTTAAAAGGCGGCAGGGGTGTTTGGGGGAGGGTGTGAGGGGCTGGGGCTCGTATCCCGCGGCGATCCAAAGGGCTCTGCTTTTAGAGCGGTGCTGAGCCTTTCTGGGTGGTGACGGCAGGAATCGGCCTAGGCCGATAATTGGGGCTCCTGTTACTGAGAGAAGAAGATGGAAAGGCGGTGCCAAGCGAGACCAGCGTTCCCTGGAGTCCATGTCTGGGGTGGAGGGACTCGCCTGGTAGACGAGATCTTTGTGGCTTGGGGAGGCCACTAAGCCCCTGACCGGTTCCTTTCTGCCCAAGTGATTTCCCTGCCTTGGAGATCGAGCTGTCTGGAGAAGGCACCTTGACAAATTCAATTGAGCAAATATTTACTGAGCTTGCTCCCCCAGGGTCTGGTGCTGGGGGGGACAGGGTGGGAGTGGACTGGGCCTGCCCTCCCAGGACTGACTCACCACCTCATAGGGGAGAAAACATCTCCACTCATATAACCCAGCCCTAACCCAGCCTGGTGCAGGGACCTGGAGAGGGACCTGGGAAAGGCTCCCCAAGCTGGGGGTCAGGCAAGTCTCTGGGCAATGTGACATTTGAACTGGAGCTTGAAGGACATGGGCACAATTGGGGTGGTCACTGCAGGCAGAAGAGAGAGACTAGACAGAGACACAAAAAGGTCCTTGGGCAGTTGGGTCTGGTGGGAGCATTGGGTGTGCCTGGGAGGGAGTAGGAGGTATGGTGGGAAAGGCGGGTGGGGGCTGCACAGGTTGAGGGAGCTGGGAAGTGGACTCACCCCACTGCTTGCTAGCTGTGGCTATGGTGGAGGATGCAGCCTCATCATCTGTGGAAAGGGAGCTGTTCTGTGACCCTGTGAGCTGGGGTGGGCCTGGGGAAGAGCTCTAAAGACCCAAGAAGGTTCTTTGCAGCTTCCAGGCATCTGGTCCCTTGGGCAGTGCTTTGGCACTGGGTAACCAACCACCCAGCTCCCTTCTTAGCCAGGATGGAGCTGCTGTTTTCGGGGACATTGCCTAGCTGGTGATCGTGCCTTTGGGCTGTGGACATTTAACAGCAGTCACTGTATCGCCTGGGAGCATCCATCTAGGGGTTGTGAGGGTGTGATGGGGTTACAGAGGGCCTGGCCATACTTGGATAAAGTGTTGTGCCTTGAGCCTGCCTCATTCTCCTGGGATGAGGAGACACTGGCGATTGGTTTAACACTTTTCCTGTGTAATCCTCTAACAGACAATGATTTTCTGAGACACGAGGTGAATAAGGAATAGTGCCTCCCCCTTGGAAGGCCAGTGTCATCTTCTACCCTAGATCTGCTCTCTCCTTCCTGGGGCTGTTTGTTACTCATCTTTGTAGTGACCCACCCCCAAACACACACACGCACAGACACACACATACACACGCGCACGTGTGCACATACTCACACATGCACATGCTCAACTGCAGCTGAAACTGAGGCTGCTGCTGTGAAAACGGAGCCTGCTTGCCCTCGTGGGGAGTGCCATCTGTGCTCAGCAGGATGAGCTGCTGCGCTCTGCCTCCGCCTGGCCCATTGCAGCAGCCTGTGGTGGGACTCTGGGTTTGGGACATGGGGAATGGATTCCTCCCTCTGTCCCCAGCTTCTCAGCCCTTCTGTTTCCTGGAGTGCCAGGAGGAAACGTGCCTATGTCTGGACCTCAGGAGCTTCTAAGGGGATTCCAGATAACTAACTGGACGGACTTGGCAAGGATGCCCAATGCCCCTGCAGAGAGGCCAGTAGGACAGGGGCCGCCCTTCAGAAGGAATGCTGAATTTAATTGTCTTGTGTGTGAATGCGTGTGTGCTACACACAAGGACAAGGCAACTCTGTGCAGGAAGAGAAATGATCAGTGGCATCAGCACAGATAGTGGGGGTCAGCCCCAGGCAGAAACCCAGAGCAGAGGCCACAATGCAGCTTGTATAGACTGGGCAGGGGCATGGGCACACCCAAACTCTTTTCCCCAGGGGGGTAAGGTGAAAACTCCAGCAGAAGACCTGGGGTTAGGCCTTGGCCCCGCCACCCCTGGTCCAGTCCCCTCCTCTCTGAGCCTCCTTGTCCTCATCTGTACCTACAGCCAAGAGTACTCTGCACCAGCCCTCCCCATGAGTTTGGCTCCATATCCATACATCCACACTAATAGGGGAGACACTTCAAAGGAGTGAACTTGACAAGGACTTACAGGGACCATCTGAAGGACCCTGGAGCACAGGGGAGGAAACATAAGCTGTCTACACTGGACCCAAGGAGTGGAGCTTCACGATTCATCCATTCTTTCACTTAACTAACATTAACCAGTGCTGGCTGCATGCCAGGCACTGTGCCAGACACAGGTATGGCAGGGACAGGCATCCACTCACAGCACTCACACCAGACAGCAGGGGCAACAGTAACACATGTACCACAGAGTGCTGCACTATAAACAACACTAAAGCAGAAGGTAGGGGACACCTGGGGAGCATGGGCGCAGTGCCAAGGAGAAGCATTGGGTGAGTGGTATGTATGGCAGAGGAGGGCACACAGGAGAGGAAGGCAGTGCCAAGGCATTGAGCAGACACTGGCCAGTCCCTGGAGGCCTCTGCAGGAGGAGTGTGTAGGGTCTCTGGACCAGGTCCTGCAGGGCTCTACAGGCCTCAGTGAGGTGGGAAGACATTGCCAAATTTGGAGCAGAGGAGAGACTTAATCTACACTTTTAAAGGATATTTGTGCTGATGTGGGAGAACAGGCTAGGGTAGAGGCAAGCCCGCCAGGAGGCCATCAGGGGCCACTGCAACTGACCTGAAGGATGGAAGCAGTGAAAGCCATGAGAAGTATGGATAGGAGAATTCTTTTAAGGAGTAACAGGTCAGATCTGCTCATGGAGAACAGGCAAAGACACCTGCAGATTTTGGTCTGAGCCAGTGGAGAGAGCTGGCATTGGCTAAAAAGATGCAGAAAGACCCATTCTTGAGAGGGAGCTGGGCCTAAGACCCTGGGAGCCACTGATCAGCACTTGTAGTGTTCAGGGAGAGAGTGAAGCTAGAAGTAGCAACCTGCAGTCCATGACAAGTATGCAGGAACGAGGACTGGCCAAGATCACTTAGGGATGGAGGGTAGGTGGGACCAGAAAAGGCTGGGTTGGGCCCTAGGGCCTCCACTGCCAAGAGTACAAGTTGAGAAGGAATATCCAGGGCCAGATAGTGGCTCATGCCTGTAATCCCAGCACTCTGGGAGGCCGAGCTGGGAGGATTGTTTGAGCCCTGGAGCTTGAGACCAGCCTGGGCAACATAGTGAGACCGCATCTCAACAAAAAGTAAAAAAACAAGCCGACGTGGTGGCCCACGCCTCAGGAGGCTGAGGTGGAAGGATCACCTGAGCCTAGAAGCTTGAGGCTGTGGCAAGCTGTGATCCTGCTACTGCACTCCAGGCTGGGCGACAGAGTGTAACCGTGGCTCAAAAAAGAGAGAGAGAGAGAAGGAACATCCAGAAGAGACTGAAGTTGGTGAAGGAGCACAACTGTGATGGCATCTTAGGAGGCTGGAGAAAAGGGTACCTACAAGGGTGGGTCCCCTGTGTCAAACACCGCAGGTGGTAGGCAGGACATGCCTGGGGACTGAGCAACACAGTATGACTTGTAGGGCCCCTTATTAAAAGATTATTACATATTTCAAAACAGTGACGGCAGAGCATTAAACCCATGTGGCACTCAGGTGTGTGCACTTGAAGCTGCTGGGCCAGGGGACCCTGACAACAGTGCTGGGGTTGTGGTGGGCCCAATGCAGAAGGAAGTCTTGGAGGGTGGGCCCATAGCCTGCCCACCACCCACTCTTTTCCCTTCTCTGAGTAGGCAAATGGGTTGTGTACAACACTAATGGCCGCTGGGATCAGTCAGACCCGGCCTGTGAGCTTTGTCATGGCCTCTTGGCCCTGGGAACACAAAGCCTCACATTAAGTGAAGAATTGCCTGCTGCAGGTTGTGGCTTCTTTCCCCCGTCTGTGGACCTCCAGCAGCCACTGGCCCCTCGGGGTCAAGATGGTCCCATCAGCAGGCCCTGGGTGAGCACAGCTGCAGCTTCACATAGCAGTGGCTTACTTAAGTTCATCTCTTTTCCAAAGGAACCTTCTACCTCACAGAGTTTTGAGTTATTTGCTTCTAAATTAAGGTATAACTCTCTTTTAGAGACATCCCTGGAGAATCCATCAAAAAGTGCTAAGAAGCAAGACTGTTAAAAGCCACGGTGCAGGGAGGGGCCTCACACATAGTGCCAAACCTGATGGCATTCCTCCTAGTAGCCTCCAGCCAGCAGCACTCCCCTTCCCCAAGGGCTCAGCCAGGCCTCTCATGGCCACGTGGACTGTGGTCAGAACAACCCTTTCATGCGACCCCTGGTCCCTAGGATGGAGAGCCACCGGGACAGGGTTCCTGACTCCTCAGAGGCCTGCCCCTATGAGTCATGGAGGCCAAGGTCTTCCAAGGCCTAGAGAGTGGACCTCATGTGCGTATTACCCCCTGTGCCCAGATACAAGCATTGGCAAGAAGCACACGTGGAATGTGTTCTGGGTTATGAGGCCAAGTACCTTCTGGGGCCAAAGCTCACCTTGGCCTCCTAAAGCCAGTGCCACTGAGAAGGGACCTGTTTTCACCTCAGTTTACAGACAAGGAGACCGAGACCTAGAGAGATGGGTGGCTTTCCCCAGTGTCTTAGTGGGCCCAAGCAGTCTTTTTGTCCAGCTCCCAGGCCCTAGGGACAGCAACCCAGAACCTGAGGGCTTAGTGTCCTCTGTGGATGACCCAGTTTTCTCCTGGGCAGCCTGGCCCTCTCACCCTGGTTGGTCACAGGAAGGATGGACAAGGACTGGCCAGGCCTGCTGTGCTGAAGACTGGCGTGGTAGCCGGCTACCTATTCCGGACAGAGCTGGTGGGCTGCAGCCAGACCTTGGCCTTACCCATCCAGCCTTTTCTTTTCTCATTCCACATCCCCAGGAGAGGCCTCACTGCAGGGCAGGGCTTGGCTTTCATAGCCACTGTGCCCTTTGACCGGTGTATCACCTCTTTGGGCCTCAGTTTCCTTTTCTCTGAAGTGAGGGAGGGCTGAAGTAGGTGGGGTACATGGCCCCTTCTTTGCTGGTGCTAGGGTGCCATCCTGCAGGGGACCAAGGGTCACTGCCAGGTCAGGCTCACGGTGGAGACGGCACAAGAGCTTGGCATGTCACCCGCCATCTTCCAGTCTCCTTGGTTTCTGCCTAAAATCTCTTTCCTTTGGCTGCTCAGTCATTTGTCTCCAAGTGTCGGTGTGGAAGGCTGGTTTCTGCAGAGGAACTGGCTGGTCCTTGCAGCTGCTCTTTTCACTCTCTGTCCTCACAGGCCGCACGCAAGAGGCGACTCCAGGTCTCCTGACTGCACGTTCATGTGGCCGTCTGGGCCTCTTCTCCTGCCATGTGTTTCCTGTACTCCTTCCTGCCGCTCTTCCTCCACAGCACTTGCCAGTCTGACCTGTTCCCTATTTCATCGTGCTTGTTTATGAAAGCTCTGTGAGGGCAAGGGCAAGGCTGTGCTCAGTACTGAGTGTTGGCGCCCAGGGAGTCACTGTCGGTGGTGAGCGTGGGCAAGCGTGTATACCAGGTGATCCTGTCATGCCCTTTATGTGGGGGCTGGGCTTTGTGCTTTCCCTTCCCAGAGGTGTGTCTTTGGCCCTTAGGACTGGCCTCACAATACAACCACCCACAGGTGGACATTGCCAGCTGGCCCTATAGAATTCAACAGTGGGTCATGTGTGAGCTAGAGAAAGGCAAACTGCTTGGTTTCTCACACTGAATCAGCCTCGGGCTGACACCTGGCCCCTCAGTGATGTGGTGTGACTCAGCAGGGCCTTGTCAGACAGAGGGATTCACACTGTCCAGACCTGCAGAGGTGTTCCCATGGGAACTATCCTAAGAGGGTGAGCCAAGACCCTTGCAGTAGTGAAGGAACACAGTGACAGTGGCCCCTTTCCGGGTGGCCCCTGTGCCCAAGATCAGGGAGTGGCCTCTCAGGCCAGCCGGGCAGCTCAAGTGCAGAGGAAGGCACCAGACCTGGGTGATGGTGACCCTGGTGAGTCTTTTCTACTCTCTGGGCCTCAGTTTCCTCATATTTACATTGGAAGCTCTCAGTGTTTCAAGGGTGCAAATGGTCTTTTCCTGTTCCAACTCCGGTATGGCTGCCCAGAGCGTATTGTGCTGAAGCGAATTGTGCTGAAGCAAATTCTAAGGCTGTGCTTGGCCCAGAGGGAAAGCTGGACATGGTTGATTACTAATGTCTGCAGTGGGTATGGGAGGCAGGGTGTAGATGTGCTTGCCAGCAGTTGGCCATCCCTACCACTGCGCCCCTCCTGCCTAGCAGGCTCAGCTCATCCCCCCCTTACACCCCCCCTTCCTTAGTGACATCAGCCTGGACCACTCCCCATCAGGTGAGGACATGCCTCCGTTCGCTGCTTTCCCAGCCAGCATCCTGAGTCTCTTCTGAATAGCTCAGATCCTTGTTTGCTGAATGTCTCTTTTCCCCTCTCATTTAATGCCTTGCTCCCTGCACTGGCCTCAGGTCCAGCCCCATTCCTGGCCCACAGCATCCTCTCTCTGCATACTGAATGAGAGAGGCCAGGAGCCTCCTCCTGGGTGTACACCTTGTGCTGAAGCTGTTCTAGCATAGAGCCCTGAGGAACCTGCCTGGAAGAGCAGATGACCTCAGAAACAGGCTGCTGCACTGTGTGGTTTTGGCTCCAGATGTTGCAGGAGTGGGGTCCATAAGGGAGGAGGGGACAGAGTGACCAGGAAAGGCCAAAACATGTGAGTCCCAGACTCTGTCCTGTGGAGCCCAGTGGTGCTGTCCCCCACGGTAAAGATGGGAAAACCCTCACAGCCGCCAAGAGGAACCCTCTGAAGACCCTCCTGATAAAAGGTTGGAGTACTTCGTCTCTACAGCCTTCACCCTGGCCACTACAGGCCCTGACCCCCCATAAGCTTGTGCTGCCTCCCCCCACTCCTCCTACCCCCTCATGCCAGGTGACTGTGGCCAGGCCAAGGGAGAAGCAGCCTCCACGTGAGGGCCTGGCCCTCATGCCTCCCCCTGCCCAGCTCTGCATTGCATGTCCTCCCTGGCCTAAGCTGGACCTGTGGTCTCAGATTTGCTACACTCTTCTTGTTTCTGTGGCCCTGTGGAGTGGCTGCCTGGACCCTGGTCACCCAGCCATTCAGTCCTGCTGGTGAGGGTGGGTACAAGTGGCCTGTCCCTGAGCTGAGCTTTTCTCCAGCATGGTCACCCACTCACCCGCTCTGTTACTTCTGATATGCTGTGCAAACATATTTCTCGATAAAATGCTGGGAAGAAAAATAATTAGAGTGTTGCCTCCATTATCCAATTTCTGATTAATCAAACTCTCTTTGTCCTCGGCCAAAATCTATTCATTTCCCTTAAACACTGGGCCAGTGCCAGGCATCGATTTCCTCTACGATAACACTACCAGGCACGCATGGACTTGCCCAACCCCACCCCACCCCGCACCACCCTGAGGCAGACACAGAGGCACTGACAAGGCTACCCTTGTCCTCCCAACATCACCCACCTCCTCCAAGGAGCCTCCCAGCCATGCCAGGGCCCCGGTCCCTGTTCCGGTGTTGGAGTATTTGACTGGGCCTAGCCCTCTACTTCTTGACCTTGGCCTCTGGTGTGTTAGTCTTGTCTCATTGGCTGTTCTGGGGTTCTCCCTCTTGTTCCCAGACAGTGTGGAGGGTGCAGCCACTGTGGCAACTGAGAGCCTTGGGGCAGAAAGGTGGGCTGCAGTCCCAAGCTCTGGGCAAGCCAGAAGAAGGCTGAGTGTGAGGGGCAGAGCTTTTGAGGGCCTGAGGGACCATGAAGGGTAGGTATAAGATGGGGACATGCTTTCAGGGCCAGCAATAGAAGCCCAGCCTCAAAAGGCTAACATGGTGAGTGGACATTCTGACCCCTGGGCCTAGGGGCACAGCAGTGGGCAATGTCAGGGTCAGCTAAGTCTAGGGGGAGTTAGCCACACATGCACTAGTATACATACAAGGGAGGGCTCAGGGCCTTTCCCGAAGACCTCCCAGAAGCCCCCGGCTGTCCCCTCCATGTGCAGTATTGACCCATACCTCACTCAGTCACTACAAGGCTGGGATTGATTTATCGGCACCTGCTTGGTGCCAGGTCCTTGTAGGCATGTGGGATACATCAGTGAACAAATGACCAACAGCCCCCTGCCCCGTGGCATGATGCAGGGGGTTGGGGGAACAACAAACACCCTAAATGAGCCAAGCTGTATGCCAGAAAGGAACCATGCTGTGGGAGGAGACAATGCATGCATGGTGTGGCTGTTTGGGGGGGTCATTTTCAGTTGTAGTAGGATGGGCAGGGAGGCCTCCTGAGAAGGAACATTGAATGGCGGGGTGGAGGGAGCCACCTGGCTTTCTGGACAAAGAACTTTCAAGGCTGAAGGACAGCCAGCATAAAGGCTCTGAGTTGAGAGTCAGTGATGGTGCTGGAGGGTCGGCAGGAGTGGGGAGGAGGATGTGTGGGAGGAGGAGTCAGAGAAGACAGTGGTCTCGGAGCCCTGGAGCCCTGGGAGGACTTTGACTCTGGTTCTACCCTGGGATGGCAAGCATGAGCTGGTTTCAGGCACCAGAGACACACACTGTCTCATTTTTACATGGATCCCCCTGGTTGCTGGTACAGCACAGTGCAGGGGGATGATACAGCAAGACCAACAAGGTCACTGCTGCGGTCCAGGTGAGAGGCTGGAGTTGGCCAGGTGAACGTCAGTGGTCAGATTATGGAGAGTCAGAAGGTCAACTGACAACTCCCCTGAGGCCAGCTGGGCCCAACCCTGACTGGAAGGGCTGGGCTTTGAAGGAAGGAAGGGAGACAGAGTGAAGGCGTGCTGGGCATGTAGTGGATGCCACTGGTGTCCCTAGGTCCCCTTTCCTGCTGGTGCACTGATACTCGGCTGCAGTCCAGCAGCTGTACCCCTCGCCTGAGATCTGCTTGGAGCTGTCAGAGCTCCCTTTCCTAGAAATGCCTGGGAGGTTCTGCACCCTCTTTCAAGGGGACAGCTGTGCTGTCCTCTTTCCTGAGATCCCAACAGGGTTGAGCCAAGGCTCCCCAGTGCAGGAACAGCTTGTGTGCCCATCTCCTTCCTTGGCCCTGTCCTGCCTCCCTCGCTCCCCACAGGTTTCTCCTGAGCATGGATGTAGGCATCCCCAACTTACACGCTGCTCCTCCAGGAAGGACCCAGTCAAGATATGAGGACCAGGGGCTGCTGCAGGCTTGGAGACTTCAGGGGTGGCCTGTCACCAACAGGACTGGTACCAGCTACTTAGAGTCACCTGGGGCAGCTTCCCAGTGTAGGGATCTGTACCCTCCCAGTGCAGGAATCTGCAGCCAGGCCACGGCCTCAGGAGATCCCACAACACTTGACAGAATGCACATTCCTGGGCCCTTTCTCAGATCTGTGGCGGTGGACCCAGGAATCTGAACTTCATTTAGAGCCATGCTGGTTTGGAGCCTCCCCTTTCTGACCCAGCAGCCTGTGTGAAATGGGTCTGAGCACAAGGGTGTGAGCTTAGGAGGCTCCACAGGCTATGGGGCAGGGCAAGGAAAAAAAAGGGAATGGATGGAGACACTGCTCACCTTCCAGGAGGGAGAGATGGGAGGGGTCCTGGGAAGGAGCTGGTGGTGCCTCTGGCCCCAAAGAACCCTCACTAGAAGGAGTTTGGCCTGGGGACAGCCAGAGTGGGGCTAGGGTTATGGGATACTACACTTACAAACAGAGGCAGGAGACTGCAGAGCCACAGAGACCTGGATAGTGAAGTCAAGATTTCTCCACCCAAGCAAGAGAGTGAATTGAGTCAGCAGTTTCCTTCCCTAGGAGAGCCAGGAGTGTGGGTCCCCAGTGTCCTGAGGCAGCCATCCAGCCTCTGATTTGGCTCCTAGTGAAATCCTGCCTTTTCTCTGCTGTCACTGCCACCCTCTCCTCTGCTGGTGGAACCTTTCTGTTTTTGTTTACTTATGTATTCCTTGCCCAGAGAAATGCCTGGCCAGATTTCCTCCTGAGTCAGTATTCCTCAGGCGATGCTCTACCCATCATCTGGTCAGTGTGGTGGCTGTGGGCCAGGAGACTGAACATGTGGCTGAGGGTGTCCTGAGCCAGGACAGCACAGGAACACAGGGAAGGACCTTCCTGGTCATCTCATGCCCCCGTTCTTCAGCAGAAGGACACTGAGAGGCCCACTTAGGGCAGAGGCATTAGGGCCGTGGACCCGTCTGTAGATGGGAGATACTATGTGTACTAACCCCAGTCCTTCCTCACATCACTCTTGACTATGGCTTCAAAATAAGCAGGGAGCCAGGAGAAGGCAAAGAAAGGGGGAGCTGCTTTTAAGGGGAGACCCACTATAGATCTGTGGGTGTCAGGCCCATCAGGCAGATTGTAGGGGGAGCAGGAAGAAGCCAGCCCTGTGGCCTGGGCCCTGGTGACTGTGGAGTGACTGCAAAGAACCACAAACATGAGTCACATGCCCCCAAGCCCTGAATCAGTGATGTCTGCATATGCACACACCATCATTTTTCAAACATTTGCAGAAGCTATTGTGATCAATGAAATGCAGAGTCATTTACGAGCTTTACAGAAACCTTTGTGCGCAGAAACCTTTTTACCTCTGTCATGGCGCTTGCTGGATTAACGAGCACTCCCTCTTCCCACCATGAGACATACCAGCCTGTGTCCATGCAGACAGCAGGCAGTCCTCTAGACCCCATGCCTTCTGCTCATAGCTATTGTGATTGTCCCAAGCCCGTTCATGCCAGTTGTACTCACTGTTACCCTGTCACTGAGTGCTGTGTAACTGATGCCCCATGCCTGTGACAAGCTCCTATGGGGATCACAGCAGGTGCTTTGAGAAACCTTGATGAAAGTCCTGGTTGGGTTTGTGGGCAAGACAGCTGTGAGTTTGGGGACAAGGACTCGTAACACCCTAGGGTTTAGATTCCTGTAACTTTGCCACCTCACTTGTGTTGGAGAAAGTGAGTTGAATGTCTCAAGAGGTACACTAATTTAAGCAAGAAAAGCATTGGCACCCCCAGGGCGTGAGCCTGCACATTCATGCATGTTCAGTTTGTCTGTTTCAGGTGAAAAGAAAAAGTATATGAGTACCATTTTGTAGGACTCCTGCTTTAATTCACTTTTCAGTAGGTCAACTAGCCTGCACTCCTTAGTTTGATGACAACTTTTGGTCATTAACAGATATTAGAAATATATCTGTAATGGTGTTGGAATCTACAGGTTGGTCTTTTTATTGTGTGTGTGTGTGTGTGTGTGTGTGTGTGTGTGTGTTCTGTTTTGCATGGAAGGGTCATTCTACTTGAAAAGTCTGTAAGCCAGGGGTCTACAACAGAGTCTCAGCAAGGGTGGGGTGGGGGCTGTCAGCACAGAAGTTCAATATCAGAGGGTCCTTGGAGTGCCAGCCCGCCCCAAAGGGAGAGTCCAGGGGCTACTTGCAGGTAAGTGTGGGGTGTTCTGGCATGAGAGGGCATGGGGGAAGGCTGGAGGACCCAGAAATGCTGGTTTCTGTAGAGCCGAGACTGACTGGGCCCTCAGCCTGGGGTGTGGGGTTGTGCTGTAGGCAGAGTCCACGCTGTCTACCCCCTCACCCCCAGAGGCTCCCATTTTATTTCAGCAAGGTATAGTGGTCAAGGTCCTAAGCTGGCTGGGATGGAAGCAGATGGGCGGCTCCAGGGAGGTGAGATGGTAAGAGAGGAGGGGTGGGCTAGAGAAGCTGCAGGAGGAACTGGAAACCATAAAAAGGTGGGGTCCTTCGGGACTGGCCTGCAGCCTGGGGAGGGGCAGGTGTAATATACATTTGAGAAATATTTGTGGAAAGCAGGAGCAAGAAGGCTGTGGGAGACCTGGGATATAGGAGATTGGCACAGGAAAGGGGTTCCAGGGTTACCCACTAGAGCTGGGCCCTAGAGTCCTAGAGGTGTCAAGGACTCCAGGAGGGGGCCATGGGTCAGCAGAGCCCCCGGGACCTGTGACCTGTGGTCTGCAGTCGACCCTTTGACAGACTCCTGGGAAAGGTTGTGTTAGGTAACATGTTCAAAAGGGAGTGCTGGAGAAGCTTCTGAGCTCTGTACAAATATTTTTTGGTGTTCATCCATCTACCCATCCATCTGTTCTGCAAATCTTTCACAGAGCACCTGCTTCTCGGGAAGCAGAGCTGGTTACTGGGGGAGGGAGGGCAGAGCAGAGCCCAGACCAACCCACAGTGGGGACCCCAGGAAAACCACATGGGGCTTGGAAGCAAAGGCAGGAGGAGGGGTTGTGGGCCAAATATGGTCAGGGAAGGCCCCAGTGGGAAGAGCTGGCTGCTCTGAGGCTGAGGAAGGGCCCAAGTTCCCTGTCAAAGGCAAAAAGCAAAATACCACCCTTTAACTGACCAAAGCCATATAAATGACAATAAGGGCAACCCCCTCGAGACCCCTCCCACTGTGGGAGCTTTTCTGTCCTCTCAATAAATCCTATATTCAAAATAATAATAATAATAATAAGACCACCCTTTAATTCAAAAACTTATAAATTAAAAACATCTGACAAGTCTCCTACAAAAAACAATGAATGTAGTCAAAAAAAGACCACCCTTCCCCTTCTCTCTTCCATCAAAAGCCAAAAAATGTCAACTGCCAAAATAAGTTGCCTGTGTCCCACCCTCTTTAACATATCAATCATCATAAAGATATATCACATCAGTTATAAAAAACAAAAAGTGCAATTTTTTTCACCCTTGCCAGCTCTAACATGTCTCCTTTTATTGTCTCTCTTCTTTCTCTAATAAACTTTGTTTTAAAACTTTACTGGCCATACTGGACATGGTGGCTCAGCCTGTAATCCCAGTACTTTGGGATGCCGAAGTGAGAGGATTGCCTGAGCCCAGGGGTTCAAGACCAGCATGGGCAACTGATGAGACCTCGTTTCTACAATAAATCACAAAAGCTAGCCGGGTATGGTGGCATGCATCTGTAGTTCCAGCTACTTGGAAGGCTGAGGTGGAAGGATCGCTTGAGCCCAGCAGGTCAAGGCTGCCGTGGCTGTGAGCATGCCACTGCACTCCAGCCTGGGTGATAGGAGTGAAACTCCACGTAAAAAAAAAAAAAAAAAAAAAAAAAAAACTTTACTGGATGCTTTAAAAATAATTTTAAAAACAAGCTCAAAAATCCACAAATTTTGCACCATACCCCACTCAGTATCATCTGGCAGTATGTGGACATCCCTTCCATCCCTTCCTGGGGCAGGTCCTGTCCCCGCTGCTGGGCCAACGGCACACACTTGGTTCAAGGTTGCACATGCCCGGTGGCAAGCCCAGACTGGGCTCTAGCAAGGGACCTGGCACTGCAGGTCCTGGGGTCCTCTGGGCTCTAGCAAGGGACCTGGCACTGCAGGTCCTGGGATCCTCATGGGGAAGGAGGCTCTCCAAGGCTTCAAATGGGGAAGGTTTTAGCCATGTGAGATGTGGCAGGGCACTGTAGGCATGGGGATGGGAAACGCAGTTGGGAGGCAGGAACCTTGGCTCTTATAGAGTTAATAAGAAGGAAGGGTGGGCTGTGCAGGCCATCTTTTCTATAGTGCAGTTCCTGGGAGCATGGCCTATCCTTGTCCCATGTCCAGTGTCACTAGCATCAAGGCACACTGGGGTTTTTATCTTCTCAGGAAGATGTGGCTTTTTAGTCCAAAAATACAGTCCCCAACAATGGTGCAAAAGTGATAAGCGTTCAGTAGAAACCATACTTTGAAACCATGTAGCCATTCTGACAGTACAGTATTCAATGAATTAAATGAGATATTCAACACTTTATTACAAAATAGACTTTGTGTTAGATGGTTTTGGCCAACTATAGGATAATGTAAGTGTTCTGAACATGTTTAAGGTAGGCTAGGCTAAGTTACGATGTTGGATAGGTCTGGTGTATTAAATGCATCTTTGACTTAATGATATTTTCAACTTAGATGGGTTTATTGGGATACAACTGCTTGGTAATTCAAAGAGTATTTGTATGTGTTATTATATCAAAAGACTAGAACCATCAGGCCTTTCCTGCAGACAGCTAGGCTGGGCAGGATGAAGAGGCTGGGCGTGGGCATGGGTGTGGGTACAGATGCACCTTTCTCCTTCCCCTGAACCCTGCCAAGCTCCACTCGGCCTTGAAAGCTTCAGCCCCATCCATCACCACCCAGGCCTGGTGGGGACCTGGACAGTGAGCCATGCAACAGGGATGCTTTAGGCAGTGCCATGCTGGGATGGCAGGGAATGAGGGTCCCCAACCTCCCAGACACGTGTGGGCATGGATCCTGGCCTGGCTCACTGGCCCTGCCACACTGTCTGTGGTTTTGTGGTCAGCACCTTATGCATGTTGGTGCAGTGTTGCTCCTGTGGTATGTGATGCAGATATGCTCCTCCTACGTCCAGCAAAACTGCTGACCTCTGTCCTGTCCTGGTCCCCTGCCAGCCATCTGCCCCCAGGTGGGGAGCCTCCTCCAGAGCCCCCAAACTTTCAGGGGCCAGCCATTAAGCTGGAAGCCTCTCCTCAGAGAGGCGGACATGGTTTCCAGGCAATGTCCCCCCAGGCTGTGCTGAGCCAGTAGGAAGCATCCAAAACACCTGTCTGCAGGGTCAGCTCTGGAATTAACTGACCCTGTAGTGTCCTCAGCATTGATGCCATTCTGCATTCCTCACTATTGTCCTCTCCATGGTGCTGGTCTTTATCCAAAATGGCCTCGCTGCCTTCTGTGGTCACGGTCTGCCCAGCAGAATATGAGCTTCCCAATACACAGACTCTCCTCATTTCTTCCATGTCCCCTGTCCCTGAGCAGGGCAACACACACTGGGGCTCAGTTCTGAGAGGGCACAGTATTGATTGGAGCAGGTTGAGTGATTGATCAGGGGCCTGTTCACATCCGAGAGTGGAGGGCCTCAGGCCTGGATGCACGTGCTGGGTGACTAAAGAGCAGCAGGAGGAGCTGTGGAGGGTGCTCTGCTGACCAGGCACACGAAACTGAGCCAGAGGGAGGGTGACCCACTTTTCTGAGATGAGAGATGGCCTCTGGCCTGAGGATGAAGTTGCATTGTTGACACTATGGCCCAAGAGCCCCATCCTAGCACCATGCAGGACCATTGCATCCGCCCAAGGTCCCAGCAGGCTCCCCTGTGCGCTGCCTGCATCCCCAGGAAACAGTGGGGATGGTGCAGGGGACTGTACGGCCACCAGACCACATAAGGTGGCCTGAGGTCACAGCTGTGAGTGGCACTATACTAACCCTTCCTGT
Organism: Carlito syrichta; assembly: GCF_000164805.1. Classification (NCBI taxonomy): domain Eukaryota; kingdom Metazoa; phylum Chordata; class Mammalia; order Primates; family Tarsiidae; genus Carlito; species Carlito syrichta. The sequence continues at coordinate 227,086 of NW_007031221.1, read as the reverse complement.
AAGGAAGGTAATCCTATTTTATTTTTCTCTCAATCGTTCTCCTTCAAGGAGAAAATCCCAGTTTGGTGCCAGTGGCTCTCACACCCTCCAGCAGGCGTTAATCCCTACTGTTTAACCAACAGCAAACAGCCTGACTGGGCCTGCACAGACTCCTGTTGCTGGCTAGCCACAGAGCTGTTCCTGTGCACTGTGCTCTGTATTTAGCTGACTTCAGTCCATGGCAAGCAATTGACTTTCCACTAAAAGTAGGGATATGAAGCCTTTTGGAAAGTACATTTAAGTGAAACAGCAGGTGTCACCCAAACATACCCAGGTTAAACTGCGGTCTGGAGGAGCTAGGAGCCCAGGAGGCTTGGGGGGAGCTGGGCCCTGTAGACTCCAAGCTGGGCATCCCTGAGGAAGTTGCCTCCTGTCTTTATACCTTTGTTTCTACATCCAAAAGTCAGGGCCGCCTCCCCAGCCAACACGTGTATGAGCAAGGCACTCAGCCCAGCAATGGGAGCAGGTGGGGTGGGGGTGAAGCTGTCTTCCAAGTGTCTCCAGCCTTGGGGCTTGAACCAGGTTTTCTGTGCATCCTCCTCTCTTCGGTGGCCCCTGCAGCCCACGGGGCCATGCTAGATCCTAAGCTCTCTCTCCAACAGCTTCCTGGGGATAGACCCTCCCCGATGCCTAGGCCACAGCTGTTCCTGATTGTCCATGAACATACGTGGAAACGGCTCTGTGAGGAGTCTGTGGGGACCCTGGTTGTGACCAGACTGTTAGGGTGACACATGTGGGATAAGACTGCTAAAGAGAGGGGAAACACAGTCATGGGGCTGTGGCGTCTGTGGGGCCCACTTCACATCGGGTGGAGCCTGGGGGTGACAGAGGTGGGAAAGAACAGACAGAAGAACTGGGCAGTGCAAAGGGTCCAGGCCAGGCTCCAGGAAAACCTCATGAGGGTATGTGATGCCAGGACAGGAAAGAAGCAGGCAGTATGTCAACTGAAAGTAAATGCGGTTCCAATAAGCCAGGCGTAAAAGGGCAACAAGAGTGTCTCCTTATTAAGGGGGAGGAAAACTGGCCATCAGCAGTAGCCACGGCACAGGCTTTTCTGGACCCCTGGTTTCTAAAATAGAGCCATGATGGGGGCTGACGCAGGATGGTGGTTCTAGAGGCGAGTACCTGCTCTAAAAGAGGACACAAGTGCTGCAGCTGAGCTTGGGCCACAGGCTCCCACACTGACCCAGCAAGTCAGGCGACCCAAACCAACAGCAGGGTCGTGTGTGAACTCCCCATGTGTCCCAAGTGTGCCCCACCTGCCAGTCCTGCATGCTGTGGGCTGGCTTTGGGGCTAGGGCTGTCCCCACTCTGCCCCACATCCTTGTGTGAGGAAAAGTCTGCAGACACAGGCACCAATGAGCATGAAATCTGCCACCATTCTGACTTCCTCCCTCCATGTCCTCCAGGTCATCACAGAGCAACCACTGGGTGCCAAGGTGGAGCTGGCAGGTACCAGAGCCGCCACTGCTAGGGTGGAAGGCGTCCAAACAAACTGAGGTGGGGTAGGGAGATTGCTGAGTCATAGCCCAGCTTGGGGCACTAAGTGGCTCAGCCTCCACAGGGACTCCAGAGGAGGGTGAGGGGCAGGTAGGCACAGGCTGCCCCAGGGGCAGCTCTGGTGGGGTGGAAAGGGCTTGTCAGTTCAAGATGGGTGCCATGACTCCACTGCCTCAGGCCTTGGACTATGAACACTGCTGGTCCCCAAACTGAGGCTGGGCACACTCTTGCCAGGAGTCTCAGGCCAGGGGCACGGGATGGTAGGAGTCTCGAGGATTCAGGGTGTGTCATGTCTAGGGAGGACTGGGAGCCTATTAGGTGTGGGCGATGCTGCCTTGCTCTGCTTGGCTGGCCCTGTGGTCAACCCCGTGGGACAGGGGTAGGGCCCGCCACCTCTGAGGGCCCTACCCCTGTCCCACAGGGCTGACCATCTGAGTGACCTCTGCTTGACCCTCACACATCACCATGCCTCTCCACACACTCACAGTCTGGGGAGGGTCTGCGTGTTAAGCCACACCCCATCCTGCCACACCCCTTCAGTGACCTGGGTTCTGTGGGGCAGGCTTTCCTGGGAGGTGAGGAGGGAGGGAGATAGGCAGCCAGGGGCCTGGAGAGTGAGGGGCTGGGCTGCTGTCTCCAAGGAAGTGGGGCACAGCGATGAGGGAGCCCGGCCCATAAGCTGATAAGTCTTCCCACCCTAGAGTTCCCCTGGCTTAGCCCGGCTTGGGCAGTGACACCTTCGGTGACCTTGGCCATGGGCTGTCTTCCCCTGCCTGGGGGTGGGGAGGCTGACTTTGTGCTGACTATTGTGGAGGAGGTCCCAAGTGAGGCTTTTTGGGGAGAGGCTGGGGGCTTGGGGGCAGGTCAGGAGCTGGCTCCCAAGGTCCAACTTAGCCTGGCAAACTCAGACCACAGTGAGCATGGTGTCACCATGCCCACACTCTGTGCCCAGTGCCAGCTGAGCCTCCAGGGGAGAGCAATGGCTCTTAGTGTGGAGAGCGTCCAGGATGCAAAGATCCTGAGAGAGGTGGCAGCACCGTCCCTCCATGGCCATGTCCCTCTCTGGCTACAGGAACAGACTTGAGAGGGCTGTTTCTGGGGGACAGGGCAGGAGGGTAGCCAGGCCTGCCAAGCTGTGGGCAGGGAAGGAGGGTCTCAAAGAGGTTAGTTCATGAGGGCTGAAGACTCTGGCCTGAGACCACAGGAAGCGCCAGTAGCTTTCAGCAGAGGGGTCCAAGTAGACTTGGGGGTTGGGGATTGTGCCCTGGCAACCTCAAGGTGGTGAGTCAGAGGGGCCTGTCAGGAGCCAGATGAAGCTCTCCAAGAGTCGCGGCCAAAACAGGATCATTCCCAAGACTGCTGGGGACAAGGTAGGCAGCTACAGACTCTGGCCCCAGTCCAACTTGTGGGGCCCCTTGGCCTCTGGCTGCCTGCACGGCCTGGTACTTGGTCCTGTGTTGTACCAAGTCATAAGCAACTTCCTGGTGGATTCATCATGCTCTTCATGCCTCAAATACAATGTCAGTTGCATGCAGGGCTGACTGGTACAGTCACACACCTGCACTGAGCCCTCGCCATGGAGACAGCAGGGCACTGCGCTACAGGGATAACTGACAACTCCCTCATACCTGCTGCTGCCTCCACGCAGTCCCTGCTCCCAGCCTGGAGTACCCTGAACACATCCCTGCTCCTACCCAGCCACCACACCATCCCCAGGCGCTGCATCCTATAACCCTCATGCTTCACAAGCACCCTTCACATCGCCTTCCCATCCCTTGCTTGCAGTCACTGCTTTCTCACCTGGACCTCTGCATACAGGAGCCTCCCCTGATCTAGCCTCAGTCCAGCAATTAGAGGGATGCTGGTCACACTTAAGAGCAAGCCACAGCACTCCTCACCCAAACCGTGTCTGGCTCCTTACTTGCCCTTACCATGACCTCCTAGCCTCTGTGCATCAGCCATAGCCTCCTTCCTGTCCCTCAGGCTGGCCAGGCGCATTCCCACCTCAGGGCCTTTGCACTGGCAGTTCCCTCACCCTAATGCCGACGTGTCTACCTCATTTGCCATCTATTCTCACTGTCTCCCCTGACGGAGGCTGGCTATGCCCACCCTTATAGAATTGCAGCCCACACCCCCAACCCACAAACCATGTTCACCAGAGAACCAGGTACCTTCTGTCACTCACTGTCTTACTCTCTGTGGACTGACGACTCCCCTCCTTGCCTGAGCAAACACAGGGGCCAGATCTATATCTGCATCATTCAGCAGCACCCTCTTGAGTGCTAAGCTCAAAGCCATGGCTCAGTAAGTAAGTATGGGATACCAAAGAGCCCTTCCTCTTAGCCGCAGTTGTCTCGCCCCTGCTCCCTCCTCTCCCCGGTACCTCTGCTCCAGGACCCTACACATAGCCACATATAGATGCTCATGTGCAGCTGCAGGCTGACACAGCTAAGCGAGGCTACACACACAGCCACATGCAGACAGTGTAACAGACCTACACACACACACACACACAGATATATGTAAACAGATCTTCTCACAGACACATGCACACACTGGCACACAAGCAGTCACATGTAGACATATACATGCACCTGTAAAGACAGGAAGTTGCCTCCTGTCTTTACACCCTTGCAGATGTGCACAGGGATTGGCAAGTGTACACACACCTGGACAAGGACCTGCACACAGGCCTTCAATGAAGACCAAGGCCCCAGTTGGACTTCTGGTCTGCCCCGCTCCTTTCTCTTACTCCATACCTCTCTCTTCTCAGTGTCCAGCCACTCTTACCTTCCTTCAGTTCCCCAGTCATACCACGGTTTGTCTCTTCTGTCACTAGCGCACACACTCCCGCATACCACAGGACAGGGCCTTTGCACATGATCCTCCTCTGCTTGGAATAATTTTTCCCTGGCCCATTCCTCTGGTGTTTCCAGCCATGTCTAGCAGCATCATAGTGGGGGGCCTGAGTGTCAGCCCTGGGGACCTGTGAACAGTTCTAGGTCAGGGAACAATGTGGTCATCCAACTCTTGACCTTTGCGTCTGGGCTGACTGTCATCAGGTTCCTGGTTCCATTCTGAGACTAGGGGAGTCCTTGGATATCTGGCAAAATTCAGATTAGAGTCAGAGAGAGTTGGCCTGCCTTGGTAAAAGCCAAGAAGCTGGCAGAGTAGGTGGAACTGCCCTGGGGTCCCATTTGGACCATGGCCAGGCTCCTGCTCACAGGCCTTTCTACATCTGTGCACACCCATCCCATGCAGTTCCGCCACCCTGAGCACCCACACCCCAAATGTGGCTGAACCTACAGAGCTGCCAGTAGAATTCTGAGTGGGGCCTTCTGCTTATCTGCTTCTGGTGATCTGAAAGAAGACAGTGCAATTCCTGCATTTCATGGTTTGGATTTGGCTGTGAACGGTAGATGCTTGTGGGTCTGTGTCTCTTTTGATCAAAGCTCCGTATATTTGTCTTTGCTGGCTGATGAAAGAGCTTAACAGTTTTATGTGTTACGTATTTTTTGTTGGATTATGTGTCTTCTCATGAGAGTGTGATCTGAAAGAAGACAGTGTCTCAAGCAGGGGATGGTGATCATTGGTCACCATCTCCTGCAGACAACAGACTTGGTCCCAACTCACGGGGTCATTGCTGGCCCAGGTTTCTCCTATCCGCCCACAGTGCCCTGTGGTTGTTGATGCACACTGATCAAAGACAGCATATCCAGCCCTTGGCTAGGGGCTTCCAGACAGTGGCATTTCAGTCCCTGGGCTGCTAGCCCAGTACCCCCAACCTGCCCTCCTGATTCCCTAACTTTGGGGTCACAGAGCACAGATACCTCAAAGCCAGATCACGCAGAGCAGTTTCTCCGCCTGCCGCTCAGCACTTGAAGGCTGGGTGGGCACAATTCACCCTACTTGAGACCTGGCCAGGGCAGGGCATGTCCAGTTCCCAGGATGGATCAAGGTGACAGGGAGCTGGGGGTAGGAGGGGGCGGGGTACCTCCTGGTGCCAGGCCTTGCACAGGTGCCCTGCCCATATGGACCTGCCCAGAGCGCCCTCTGCTGGTGGGGTTAAGCCAAGATAGGATATGATCTCTGCACTTTTTTAAAAGTCGGGGTCTCTGTCACGCAGCCTGGAGTACAGTGGCATGATCACAACAACCACGACTCACAACAGCCTCAACCTCTTGGGCACAGGTGCTCCTTCTGCCTCAGCATCTCGAGTATCTGGGACTACAGGCATGCACCACCACACCGGGCTGATATTTTGATATGACCTCCATGTTTTTAAGGAAATCTCAGCCTGGCAGGAGATACCAGAGAAAGGGAGGGCATCCCGCTGGCAAGGGAGGCAGCATGTGTGAGCTGACCTGTGAAGAACAGGCAGACTTCTGGTACAGAAGCCAAGCACGAGGTGCCACAGACACGGAGCTTCTGAGAAGCAGTCTTAGGAGAGGTCGGAGGTGACAGGGCGAGCCCTGCTGAGCACAACTTGTGCTGGGCCTGGCACACTCCAAGACCCTCATTGTGAGAGGGTGGCATTGAGAGAAACTAAAGCAGGTGATCATGCGCTACACCTGAGGAAGTGGCAGCATCTCGGCCTGTTCAGAGGCAGCTCTGCATCAAGGTAGCAGGTGCCCCTTGACCCCTAGGCATCGCAGCTCTCGGGATCCCATGTCACCTGCCTGGACCAGACCTTATCCCAAGGGTGGGGTCAATGCTGGGTGTCTCCAGGGCAACTGGGAGCCTACTTTTCTCAGGCAGTAGCAAACAGCATGGGAGGCTCCTTCAGGAGGAACCTGTTCTTCTAGGTGATCTTTGTTCCTATCACTGACCAGCTGAAGGAGAATCAGCTAGGGCCTTGTGCCTCAGATTTTAAAACACCAAGTTGAGAAAAACAGTGATAACCACAGGAGACACCCCTGCCAGGTTGGACACTTGGCAGAGGGAGGATGTTGGCTTCCTTCTGGAATGGTGGCACTGGTGGAGAGGCCCCCAGGTCCACAGATAGCTGTCAGGGTAAAGGAAGATGTCCCGGGCAGCAGGCTGAGGGCTTTGGATGCTTTTCACACACCTGAGGGGCTCTTGGGTCATTAGCAGGGACAAGGGAGTAACCACAGGATCCCTGTCCTACATGCACTGAGGTTCCAAGGCAGAGTAGGGCAAGTCACAGGTGTGATGAGAGGCAGGCCCTTGTTAATGTTGTGATGCTTGTTGACAAACCTTTCTTCTGACAAATGTTCATTGAAGGAAATCTAGGAAATGTGGCAAAATGCAAAAAAGCAAAAAATCTCTTGCGATTCCACAACGCGGAACTACTGCTACTGGGAGAATGACCTCCCAGACCTCTGCTTGCATGGCATGTGCATGTGTGTCCTTGTGTATGCTGCACATGTTACACAAATGTCATCCTTCAGCAGCACTCTGCCAGCCTTGTTGGGATTGTGCTGACTGACCATTTAATCACTGCTCTCTTGGCAGAGGTGTTTCTAGGGTGTTCCCTGGTGTATCTCTCATCCACAGCTGCCCAGCAGGTGGGACTGCAGAGAAGCAGGAACAATCCTTAATCTCTCCAAGTCTGATTTCTTCCTTCCCTCCTTCCACCCACCGGCACTTAGTGAGCACCTGCTGTGTGCCCAACACTGTTCTGCTCCAGGTGGGGAGACCAGGACAGGGCTTCCTCACTGGCATTCTGGTCAGGTGGAGGCAGCATCAGCACACAAGGTCATGTAGGTCACATGTTAGCTGAGGGCTGCTGTAGGGGGAACGGATGGAGTCAATGCACTGCTCACAGTGACAGGGACTGTGGGGCAGTGACTGTCACTGGCTGGCACTTGCTGAGTACCAGGCTCATGCTAGATGCTTTACTCCACAGATACCTGTGGCTGTTGAGGGACAGGCTCTGCGACCTCAGTAACATGCCCAAGGCCATCAACTGGTGAGAGTCAAGCAGGGCTACCAGGGGCCATGTGAAGAGTGAGATCACCCTGAGTGCAATGGGGAAACATCAAGGTTTGACCAAGGGAGACAGATGGCATCAGAGGTGCTCATGTAGCCCCTGGCATTCGGGGGCAGGTGGACCTGGATAATGGGGAGGGTACAGGATGCTACTACCAGGGGAGGCCAGAACCTCACTCAGGGAAAGGATGGCTGACCCGGGCCTGCTTCAGAGCAGGATCATTGGGACTAGTGGTCAAGGTCCACAAGGGTAAGGGACAGGGAGGGGAATGGATGATAGCTGGGAGGGCAAAGTGCCATTTCCTGAGGGTGCTGGAGCAGACGCCAGTATGGCAGGTTGAGTTTCTGATGCTGGTTTCCTGAGGGTGCTGGAGCAGACGCCAGTATGGCAGGTTGAGTTTCTGATGCTGGTTACGCCTAGGAGTGGGGCAAGAGGTCATGTCTGTTGGGGTCTGCCTGCCCCAGGCCTTCCCACTCCAGGGCCTGCTGTGGAGTTGGCTGGGGCTTTATAGGGCTAAACACTGGCCATGGCAGGATGGGGAGACTGTGGGGACTGCTGGAAAGGGAGATCAACAGAAGGAGCAAGAGGGGCATGTGTGAGTAGAGTGGGGGCAGACCCTGGGCTCCTGATCAGGTGCAGAAACCTGAGCTTTGGGGCTGTCCCTGGTGTGGGGGGCCTGGCCCAGCAGGTCATGGAGGTGTCCTAGGGTGTGCCCCTCTCCCTGTTGGTCATCAGCTGGTCAGTGGGGAGCGTGGATACTGGGTTCTACCCCTCAGGAGCAAGCACAGTTCTTCCTCTTTGATGGGACATCAAGTTGGTGAAAGATTTGACCTGGGGCTGCAGAGCCTCTGGGCCACCCCTCCTTGCCCTGAACTCAGTGGTTACCACAGTCTTGACTTTACCACAGTGCCCTGTGCTGGCCCCATCCCCCCTCCTCAGCCAAAACCTCCCTTTACCTTATCCCACAGCAGTGAGGCTGCCCTTGCCCACTCTGCGCCTGTCCCCACGGTGCTTCCACAAGGCTTCCTTCTCTTGCTCCAGTTCGTCTGTCTGCATACACCTGGGGCTGGCCCAGCAGAGCACTCTCAAAGTAAGGCAAGCCCGGGCCTCCTTCCTGGCACAGGTCCTGCCCTGTGAGCAGTAGTGACCCAGCTCCTACTAGGGGTGGTAAGAGTCAGGGAAGTACCCAGTTATCCCCAACTTGAACATTAGGGGAGCCTGGGCCTCCTTCAGGCAGGGCCAAGGCCAAGACCCTCTGTAAAACAGGACAAGACCAAGTTCTATCAGGGCCTTCCAAGAAGAGGTTCCAAGGCATCACAGTGGGGTCACCTCATTTAATCCTAGACACAGAGCTGAGGATCAAGGAGGGAGAGGCCAGCTAGGTCCAGTGGGCAGGGAGGGGTGGTGGAGGTGAGGCTAGCATGGGCTCAGGGGGTTGGGCGGAGGTCTCACACACACCCTTCTCCTCCCTCTCAGGCACCTGGCTTCCTTGGGCGGCAGCAAGCATGTGTGTTGCGCCGCAATGTGGACATTAACTAACCCTGCAGCACTCCACGGAGGACAGGGGGCTGGATGGATTGGCCCCGCCCGGATTCCGAGGCTGGCCCCTGCTGCTCTGCTTTTTGCCATCCAGAAGGGCTCCCTTTCCCTGTCCCACCTGAGGTGGACTGCCAGGAAGAGGAGGCTCACACTGTTCTCTGTTTGGCAGGTGAAGGGCCGGATGCACAGCCAGAGCCAGAGCAGCCCAAGGCAGGGGGGCCACAGGGAGCGCAGGCAGCACCAGCAACCAGCCCTCCAGCCGCGCTTAGCAGCATCGCCACAGCAACCAGCAACCAGACGGCAGCAGCCCAGGCAGACGCAAGAGGACGGCTTCCCACCGTCGGCCAAGGACAGGGAATGACTACGGCAAATCAGGCCACACTGCCAATAGGGGAGGTGGAGTGTCACTAGAGGGAAGGGGTGGCACCGCCCACCACACAACGCCATGCCAACAGGAGAAGAGGCGCTGGGACAGGGGCTGCAGCGTGGCTTGGCCTTGCCCTGCTGCTGACACCGAGCACTTCCCAGGCAGCTGGGCTCTTGTCTGCTGGGTGCACCACCTCATTCCAGCATCCCTCACTGCAGCTCTCCCACCAGTGGCCAGGCAGAACGGGCGACGGGGAGAGGAGCTCGTCCTGTGCTCCGTGTCGGGGCCTGCTGCTGCTGGACCATGGGATGTCGGCAAAGCTCAGAGGAGAAAGAGGCGGCGCGGCGGTCCCGGAGAATCGACCGCCACCTGCGCTCAGAGAGCCAGCGGCAGCGCCGCGAGATCAAGCTGCTCCTGCTGGGCACTAGCAACTCAGGCAAGAGCACCATTGTCAAGCAGATGAAGATCATCCACAGTGGTGGCTTCAACTTGGAGGCCTGCAAGGAGTACAAGCCCCTCATCATCTACAACGCCATCGACTCGCTGACCCGCATCATCCGGGCCCTGGCCGCCCTCAGGATTGACTTCCACAACCCTGACCGCGCCTATGATGCCGTACAGCTTTTTGCGCTGACTGGCCCAGCTGAGAGCAAGGGAGAGATCACACCTGAGCTGCTGGGCGTCATGCGGCGGCTGTGGGCCGACTCAGGGGCTCAGGCCTGCTTCGGCCGCTCCAATGAGTACCACCTGGAGGACAACGCAGCCTACTACCTGAACGACCTGGAGCGTATCGCTGCACCTGACTACATCCCCACTGTGGAGGACATCCTGCGCTCCCGGGACATGACCACGGGCATCGTGGAAAACAAGTTCACCTTCAAGGAGCTCACTTTCAAGATGGTGGACGTGGGTGGGCAGAGGTCAGAGCGCAAAAAGTGGATCCACTGCTTCGAGGGTGTCACAGCCATCATCTTCTGCGTGGAGCTCAGTGGCTATGACCTGAAGCTCTATGAGGATAACCAGACGGTGAGTGGGGCCCAGAGTTTTCCTCTGTTTGTTCCTTCTGTTGCGAGCTCCTGGAAGCAGGAGGACTCATGGGGGCCAGGAGAGGCTGCAGCCAGAAGGGGACCTGGGCACAGGCCTGGTCCTGCTGCATGATGCCCAAGGAGGCTTCAGCAAGGTGGAGGCGGGTGGGCCCATCCCTCAAACTGTGTTGAGGGATGTGGATGCCACAGGACCTTGGTGTCACACCTGCTGCAGGGGCATCAGCCCCAGACAGCCCTCGGGCAGGGCCATGCTACCCTCTCACAAATTCATTGTAAAATCAGCTCTTCACAGCTGCCCAGTTTGGGGACCCTGCTCTGACTTAGATGACCATGCCCTGAAAGTTCTTTGGAGCTCAACACCTGCAAGGGACCACCATGCCCCTAGGCTCCGTGGAGGGAAGACTGACTCATCAGGTAGGGACGTCCATGAGCCATGGTCACCTTACCCTGGCTGCAGATGGCACCCTCGTGGTGCTTGCAGGCCCTGGTGCCTGGGTCCCCCAAGCACTCAGGGTATGGAGGCTACAGGACAAGGCGTGGCCAGGCATCTATGATTGGACCATGTGGCAGTTTGACAAATCCATGAAGCTTCTGCCAGCACTGGTCTCACCCCGCATGCAGATCCTGAGAACAACAGCCACACCTACAACCCCATCTTGATCTCAAGAGTCTGGCGTTTTGGAAATTATAACCCTAGGGCTACCAGGACTTGAGCTTAGGGTCCTGGTGGTGAAGGACTAGTGTAGGGCAGGTGTTAGGGTTCTTTCAAGCTCTCGGCCCAGGTTGAGGCAACTGTGTGGGGAGGAAAGCTCAAAGCCATGTGAGGGGGAGGATCCTAGTGCTGAGAGAGTTGCTGGAAAGGATAGGGAGCCAGGGCTCTTGCAACTGAGGCGGGAGGCCTAGCCCATGGGGAGCGGCAAGAACCAGAATCGGCAGCTGCAAGGCCAAGACTTTGAGCCCAGCACTGGGGGTGGATGAGTGGGAGTGACAGGGAGTCTTCTGAGGAGCTGGGAGTGAGTGAGGCTGTTGGTGTCCCAGGCTCAGGGCAGGTGGAGCTGCCCATGAGAGGCCTGTGAATGAACATGGAGCCTCCACCATGCTGGGACTCTACTCTGGAGTGCTAGCATCAGGGTTGCTCCTTCCTTTACCTGTCCTGAGGCAAGCTTTATTATCTGGGTTCAGCCAAGGTTCCAACTCTGGGCCTGCATCTCCCAAGCAGCCTAGACAGCAGCAGGCTGTGGCTACAGCGCCAGGAGCCTGAGTGTTCTGGGGAGAAAGAAGGTCTGTTGCTTTCATCAGGCAACTATGGAGGCACAAGGCAAGAGCATCAGGGTGGGGGGGGGTCTCCCTGGAACTGTGCCCTAGAGTTGATGGGATAATGGATGGGCTACACTCAGATGCTGTGTCCTCAGGAGACAGAACAAGCCTACAGCCAGCTGCATCCACCCTGCTCCCAGCACATGTCTGGGAGTGGTCTCCAGGGGTTTGCTCCCTCTTGCCCTCTGGCTGCCTTCATTTCAGCACTATGTGTGGTTCTGGGAAGAGGGTCTCTTCTGTGGGCAGAAGGCTTGGGGCTGACAGGTTGTGAGGCAAAGTGCAGTACGCAGGCCAGGCCCCAAGGACAGTCACACAGGCATGGAAACTCGGTCAGCAGTCAGCTCTCTGGGCTTCTGCCCATTTCTGTGTGCCCTGAGGCTAGTGAGTCCTGTGCTCTGAGGCCTTCCCAGCCCAGATCTGGTGGCTGCCTCATCCATCAACTCCAGGGCAGGTGTGATGAATTTTCTCGGCACCAGACCTGGTTCCCAGACCTATCCTTTGGCAGGTTGTGCCCACAGGTGTGCTGGAACCAGGAGGCAGGACACCTGGACCCTGAGTTGGTCCCATGTTTCGTGGAGGGTTTTGGCTGTCACCTCCGCTCTCTGAACCTGTCAACGAGGTGACCAGGTGGCCTCAAAGGCAGGCCCAAGGCCAGGCTTGCACCTATCCACCACCCTCCCAGTTTCGCCTGGCCCATGACCGCCACCTTGTTGCCTCCTCTTCCCTTCCTCTGCTCCAGTCACAGTCAACTTGTTTAGCTCCCACAGGATTGCTCTGCTCTACCTTAAGCTTGTGATAGTCTTATTTCTGCCCCTTATCTCCCTGACCTAGCCTGGCACCCACATGCCCTTCCATCAAGTGATATGCAAGTGAGCTTCTAGGGCAGGCTGGGGGGGCCTCACATCTCTGGTTTTTCTTCTCCCAGGCCTGTCCCTGTGGAGAGCCATGGTGGGCAGGGACAGTAGCTGCTGGCCTGGCCATGGGGACCTCTGTGAGGCTCCAGGACATTCAGGGTATTCTCTAAAGGGAGGGGCTGACAGCCAGGCTAGCACCCCTACCACCATCACTCTGGCCTCTGCAGGCCTGAGGAAGTGGTTATTCATCAGAAAAGGAAATGCTTGATGAGAAACCCAAGTGAGGCTGGAAATTCACTGGATTCCAAATGATTCTGACCTTTCATGCTCTACCAGTAATATCTGGGGATGGAAAACAAACAGGCTGCAAGGAAAGACAATACCCTCCTGTGATTTCTCCCGCCAGCTGGGCTGGCCCTGGAGGTGGGCTGGCCACCAGGGTGGTGTCAGCAGTGAGGACAGTCTGCCTCCAGCCAGCCAGGGCCAGTGCCAGCACAGAAGCTAGTACAGAGCTGCCACCCTCTGCCGTCTCCTTGTGGAATGACTGAACTCCCTGGGCCCTGTCAGAGGCAAGTCAGCTAAGAACAGGCCATGCTAGTTTTTGCAAAAGCCGAATGAACCTTGAGGCCTAATGCCAGGGCTCTGGCCACAACTCCTCCAGAGCCTTCCTTCCTTGTCAGCTCCCAAGGCCTCATCTTTCCTGATGGAAGATGGCAGTGCCCCCCCCCCCCATGCCTGGCAAAGCAGCCACAGCCCCCAAGCCCACCCGCTGGCTTCTGCGTCAGCACGTTGCCAAGGGGAACATCAGCATCTCTGGGCTCCCAGGCATGAGGGCTACAGTGAACACAGGGCAGCACCTCAGAGAGAGGAAGGCAGATTCCGGGTGTTTATGGACCATGGCAGTGAGCAGAGACAAGGAGCCACACCCATCCTTGGCCCTGATTCTTGCCCTTGTCCAGTAGGATTGGTTGAATCCTTGGCCTGACTAGGGCCCCACTCTGTAGTCCTGGCAGGCACCCAAGTACTCCAAAGCCCACCTCTGCAGGCAGCATGGGAAGCCTGCTGGGTGGCAGTAGTGCCTGTTACTTATGCCAGCGGTGGGAGCGCCATGGCACTGACATAGGGGTGGCACTGGCATAGGGGTGATGCTGGTTGGCCACCCACACCCATCAAGTCCACTCACACAAGGATAGCCTCTGAGGAGCCAGAGGACCCTCTGTGGGCCCCTCACTGGACCGAGTCCAGGGCAGAGGCTCTGCCCCTCCTCTTTATGCATTTATACAAGGGTCAGTTGACAGACAGTCACCCTGCAGCCTCAGGAGGCCTGTGGAAAAGGCCAAGTAGAGAAACTGCACCCACCAGCTCACAGCTGGCTGGCTGTGACCAGCAGGGTCTGGGTCCTCACTCTGCCATGTTGGAAGCACCTTAGGCATCAGGACACTTTGGGAAGTATGGGAGCAGGCACTTGCTGCCCAACCTCTGCCCTTGTGGGTCAGCTAATGGACTCTGCTTAATGGTGAGGGATCCTTCCGAAGGCATAGATTAAAAGGCTGGTTGTAAAGTGTCAAATGTTCTCATGTGGAAACCTACAGGGAGCTCACTGCCCATTTCCCAACTGAGCTGTCAGCATTCCCAGTCCCATGGCGGGCCTATTGTGTGCCTGCTGAGGACCTGCTGTGCAGGCACAAGGCCCAGGCCCAGCGGGTGTGAAGGGAGTCCGACACTCCCTGCTGCACAAGAAGCTGGGGGCAGGGAGGCAGTCACACCAGCACAACCACAGTTTCGTTTCCACAAACCCCATACTGCCAGGGACACCTGCCCTCTTGTTCCAGAGCTGGTAGGCAACAGTTCCCAGGGGTGTCACCATTTTGTTTTCATCTAAGACCTATAGTGGCCACTTGGATCTTTCAGGGGGGCAAGTTCTACAGGTGGTAGATGCTTCAGCAGCCAGACTCCAGGCAGGTAGCCTCTGTCTAGCCCTGGCCAATGGCTCCTTTTCCTGGGCCTATGGCTCCCTGGGGAGCTCATCTCCACCCCCAGGCAGGTCAACAGTCCTAGCACCCCGTGAGGGCAGGCCTGTACCTCCCTTCCACCGCCTGTGCTGCAGGTAGAGAGCTTGGTGCACAGTAAGTGCCCTGCAGGCTTTATGGAGTTGGCATGGAGCAGGCAGGTTTGGGAAGGACTAAAGTTCCAGAGCCATGGCTTCTGGGTACAGAGGCACTGGGACACTCAGCCCTTCTGGAGGAAGTCCTGCAGGTGCTGGTCCCTAATGGGGATGCATGTAGTACCCTAAAGAGGGGGTCACCGAGGCTGTCCTGTGAACACAATGTATACTCATCACCTAGCACTGTGGCTTGTCATTTAGCCTGAAAAGTGACATTGTTTCGTGTTTTAAACATGGAGTTTAAACAGTTTTGTTATAAGATGCCACGCTGAGGGTGCCAAAAGGCATTTGCAGTAAGACAAGCTTTTACTTTATGATGGAGCTGCTTATATTTGTCCAGAGGAGAGAATTACAAATGAGAAACAGATGGGCATGGATGATACCCCTTTTCCCAGCATATTAGGGCTTAGACTTGGCAGAGACCTTACATATCCTTTAGCATCCTTAACCAGTCAGTTTTACAGATGAGGAAACTGAGGCTCAGAGAGGTTCCATCACATATCCCAGAACTGGATCTCTCTGGCTCTCAAGGAGGGCCCTGGCACTGGCCTCTGGGGATTCCAGTGGTTCCCTCCTGACCCGACTGTCCTCTCATGTTGTAGGTAACAGCTGGGCTCTGGAGGTGTGAGTGGCTATCAGGGTTGGCACTGCTCGCCCCATTTGGCCTAGTCAGTGGCAGGACCACATGGAGGCCCAGCAGAACATGTCCTCACTCTGCTTCCTGCTTCTGACCCAATCAAAGGCATAGTTTGGGATCGTGTACAAGGCCAACTGTCATGCTAGAGGGGCATGCCACCAACCTGCCAGGAGCCTGCCACCCTTCCCCCGCCATAGCTGCTTCTGATCTCACCATGTTCCAGGGCCACATGCAGTTTGTCTGTGACGTCCACAAGTCATCATGACCCTGGAACAAAAGACACCTCCTGACCACAGCCAGAGGCAGGGCCAGGCCTGCAGAGGGGCCTGGGTTCCCGAAGACTAGGCAGCAGCTCTAAGAGGCTCCATAGGGGTGAGAGGCACAGAGGGCCAAGCCTACAGCAGGGCCCTGATAGCACATCCCACAACAGGCAGAGTAGAGGCAGAGTTCAGCCAGCCACACAGTCTCCTTCAAAACTTGGACTGGCTTTCTCTCTGTGGCTTATTATCCCTCCCAAGCATTGAAACAGTGTGACTGGCCTCAGGAGGGTCAGGCACACTCCCATAGATGGACCACTGGTGGCCTAGGGGCACTGCCAGCACTTGTGAACAGCCTCTCCCACCACTTCAGTGCAGACTCCCCAGTCCAAGTTCCTTTGCTCTATTGCCCAGCACCCATCTTAGCCTTAACTAAGGCTGTGGCCATCTGGTTCTCACCTCGGTGGCCTTGGGCCACTCTGAGCCCGTGGCCTTTGCTCAGTGAATGACCAGAGTCTGCTCACCCAGGGCCCCAGGCTTCACATGCATCCCTGTAGGGTGCTGGCTCCAGCTTGTGATGGGGAGAAAGGAGTGAAGAAGGTAGCATGTCTGGGCCTGTTGGCCCTTGCTGGCTCTTCAGGTCCTTGGATTGGGACTTCCCTCCCTCTAGTTCCTGGAGGATGCAGCCACAGAGCCCTGTCAATAGCAGCTCCTTCCTTTCATCCTTCCCTGTCACACTGGGAGCTTCCAAGGGTGGGGCCAGTTCTTAGACCCCCTGGTACTGTAGCTCTTTGGTAGGTCCTTTGTCAGAGGTCACCCCACAAGGCAAGAGGAGGTGGAGCCCTCGGCTTAGGCCTCTGCTGCTCAGGCCATCCCCCTTGCCTCCTGCCAGCTCCTCCACTGTGGCCTTTTCTTTTATATTTATTTATTTGTTTGTTTGTTTATTTGAGTTGGAGTCTCACTCTGTCGCCCAGATTGGAGTGCAGTAGCTGCTCCCGGCCACCGCAGCTTTGCCTGCTGGGCGCCAGCGATCCTTCCGCCTCAGCCTTCCAAGTAGCCGGAACTACAGGCACACACTACCACGCCCAGCTAATTTCTTGATTTATTGTAGAGATGAGGTCTCGCCAAGTTGCCCAGGCGGGTGTCGAGCCCGCGGGCTCAGGCAATCCACTTACCTCAGCCTACCAAGGGCGCGGGATTATAGGCTGAGCCACCGAGCCCGGCTCACTGTGGCCTTTTCATTTAACCCCCGTCTCATCCTTATGAACCTGACTGTGGCCATTTCTCTATGGTGGTTACCTTCTGCATTGTCACTAGAGACTATTCCCCTGGGCACAAGCTATCACTGAACACAGCTGGGCAGCAGCTAGAACACCAACCCCATCACTACTCCTTGTCCAACATGATGATGTTGCCAGGTGCCTTGGCAGAATCTACATGGGGATGTCCACAGTGTTCCTCAGATCTCAGACCAGTGCCCCTACCACAACAGGAGGTCAGCTAGCTTGGTCCCATGGGGGTGGGGGATTCCTTTATGGGCAAGCTGGGGGTCTATCTCTTGCCCTAGTGCTGATAAGCCTTGAAGAAGGGGAGAGGAGAGGACAGCAAATGAGTTCTTTCAGTGCTGTGCTGGGCAGGGCTGCCCCCACCTACACAGGAGGGTGTGAGACCCAAGATTAGTGGATGGCAGAGCCTCCCTCCCTTGGCTGACCTGTGCTGGCTCACGAGAGCTAATTTTTCATTTAGGATGTTTGTGAGCTCTTTGACATCATATTGGTGGCTTCAAATCAGCTGAGTGGGAGTAACTACACCCCAGGAATTGGCAAACACTACAAATCAGTTCTCTTCCCCACCCCCCAAGCCCATTGTTCAACACCAACCAGCGTGCCCCAGCCAATGACTCCCAAGCCCTGGCTGGAAGAGCTTGCCTGGGTCAGGCACAATTGTTGGTGCAACACAGGATTGATTCTCTATTGATAGCTTATTGAAGACAGACGGGGTCCTTGTTTCTCGATCCTCCTCTGTGATTTCTCAGTGATTCCCAGCTCTGACCCTGTGACCGTATGTATTGTTTCTGTTTGTGTTTATCTAACTGGAGAAAGGTAATTTGCCAAAGTGTTCCTCCCTCCCGCTCTCCCCAGGCAGATTTAAGAGAGTCCTGCAGCACAGGGATGCAGCCTCAGAGCTGAGAGTTCTGCTTTCTCTCTCGCTAACTGACACGAACCTCCTGCATGAGCTAGGGCCATCCTGTGTGCTACATCTGAGAGAATAAGATCTGTGACATCCATTCAGGATGCAATCCTTGCACACCTAGCATATGCATGCCATGGGCCCAGTGGGCTCACAGTCTAGGTACAGAGACATCCTAGCCCTTCCTCCCTGAGGTCAGCTGGGAATAGCATCAAGCAGCCCCTGGAGGACCTGATTGCCAAGGAGGACCTCAGGCTGGCTTCCCCAGTACTACTAATGCTGGCTGCATGCTCACTGTAGCAGGCCTCAAAGCCACACTGGAAAGCAGCAGTCCAGGTCCAGAGAAGCCAGGAGGGCCTCCTGTGTCCCAGAGGTCAATTTACTGAAGAGAAAGGGCTTAGATATCTGGAGCAGGGTCTGGGCAGGTTGGGATGAAGGTAGGAGTGGTGATCTGATCTATACCTCGTAGAATCCAGTCAGGGCACAGCACCCTGCATGGAGAGTGAGCAGGCCCCAGGTACTCTGCTGCAGAGTGAGAGAGGACCAAGCAGGGCGAGGGCCCAGGTGCCACATCCAGTCCCCAACATGGCCCAGAGTAGGTGGCGGAGCTGGGGTCCAGCTCCAGGTTTCTTACTCCCCAGTCTGTGCACTTCCCACTTGGCCATGTGATCGTGCTGGGTGTGCAAAGCTGCCCTTCTCTGAATTGTGCCAAGAGCTTTAGGGCAGAGTTACTTCCTACCCCACATTCACTCAGCCTGCCCGGGCCAGCAGGTAATTAATTTCCTGAGCGCATTAGCTCTGCTTGTTACGCACATGAGAACAGCTCTGGGTTTTAAGACACAGATTATTATTGTTTTAAGGGATTTGTATAATCCAAGAACTGAAAACAATTTCCCACTTATTTAGAACAGACTCCAGGGTGGAGGCTGAGAGTGTGGGGGGGCCTCACTGACTTGGGGGCCCCTGGGAATCAGTGTAGATGGTGGGGGGCTCTCCTGCCCTGGGGAGTCCCACAACTGGCCCTGAACGACACAAAAGTGTGATGAGGATGGGTAGAGCACCACAGTGTGCCCATGGGGCAGCAAGGCTCTGTGCTGACCAGCTACACAGCCCTCCTCACCCTCCTGTGGGACTCCCATAGTCTAGAGTTTCTGAAGGGATTAGCTGGGGGTATGGCCCTAGGTATCTGCAGAAGACACCCAATGTTGGCCAGGGTGGAGCGAAACGTGCCCCTTATCTCCACACATGGCTCCCAACTGGACAGAAGACAAGCTCAGGCCGGCTCAGGAGCCTGGCTGCACTCACCTTCACCCCTGCTTCACCTCATGGCAGACATAGCCTCAGCTCATGCACTTTCTCTAATTTCATAAATAATGAAACCACAGCCAGCTGCACACCTTTTCCTGACCATGGTGACCCCAGGAGAAACTCAGCAGCATCCTGACCAAGGAGGCCTGGAGCCTGAAGGGCAGCTTGGCCCAGCCGGAGGAGTGACCATGGGCAAGTCCCTACCCCACAGGGCCACTGACCTCAAGCGGTGACAAGTGGGAACCTGTAACCCACTCATCATTCACCAAAAGTCAAAGGCTCTGACTCTTGTGTCCTAGGGCTTGAAGAAGCCATTTTGAAAAAGAGTACTCTAGAAATAGCTGATCAAGGCGACCTGTGGTTCTTGGCTTCTACCTGGCAGGAGAGAGGTTAAAGGGGAGCTGGCTGCAGCACATGACCCTTTATTCAGTGACTGCCAGGCCCCCAACCCCTCTTCTGCTTCTCTTTTAGCCTCATCCACTCAAGGAAGGGGCCATAGGCGGTAAGAGGGTGCAGATGCAGCCCTTGGCCCCTGCTTGGATGCAGTTGCCCAGCTTCCGCTTCCCCGACCTTGACATGGGACTGATCACAGCTCAAGGTGGAAAAGGCGCTTGTAGAAAAAAAAAGGACAGAAAGCCTGTCAGGGCATTTTCTTCTGCCTTTCTGTGGTTGTGGCCAAGTTTAGCCTCAGAACAGGACAGGGCCGTGACGATGTCTACTATTACCTGGGCCTGCACTTGGTCCCCCAGGGGCCCAGAAATCTGGGTGTGGTGGTTCTGTGATGGTGAGAATGCCAGGCCTTTTGGGAGTTTAGAATTGAAGGGCTCAGCAGGTCAGTAAACCTCTCCCAGTTCCAACAGCCTTACCTGTAGTTGAGAAGACTGTGGGAACCATCAAGGGCCTGTGGGGAACATGGTGACTGCCTGTCATCAAGCCTACCAACCATTTAATATTCCACTCACATAAGGCTGCCATGGGCCCCATGGGACAAGCAAGTGGGCTAAACATGAGGCCTACCAATGCCAGTCCATCCCAGAGTGGGCCAGGGCACCAGGGCACACATGGCCCAAGCTGAGCCCAGCTCCCCAGGGTAGTCTGAAGGGACAAAGGGGACCCTCCTCTCCCAGGCCTGCCCTGGGCTGCCTGGAATCAGGCTGCAAGGACTCCTCAAGATATGGCGTCATAAAGGGCCAGAGACCCCCCTGAATTGAGAATGGGACAGCACTTTCTGGGTGCATCCAGGCCTGAGCCTGTCACCTTTCAGGCTGTTTTTTTGCAGTCCAGCTGTCTGACCAGGGTCCTGGCCTGGGGGTCTCAGAGCAAGGGTGCTGGGACACCACCAGGCTTAGCACAGGACAAGCTCCTCCAGGGACATCCAGCCTCCTGGCTGGGGTGGTGCAGGGTCTGTTGAGGGTGGACGGTCTCTACCCCATGGAGGCTGGAGGCCCCTGTTCCTCATGGGCCTGTCCTCACGTGTCTCATCCTATAGTGCCTGCCCCTTAGGGCTTTAGGAGACACTGTGTGACCCCTAGAGCCTGGGCTCAGTAGACCACAGGGACATCAACTGGCCTGACCTCTGGGCATGCCCTGACTATGCACTGTGCCTGTGCTCCCTCTCAGGGCCCTGTTCTCAGGCACAGCTGCCGAGGCAGCCCTGACATGAAACCCTGTGCCCTGGCCACCCCAGACCACTCACAGTGCTAGCCCTGCTTTTGGCTTATCATGGTCCTTTTGCCTGGATTGCCCTTCCCACCTGTGGTCCAGCCTGGGTGACACTCTGAGCTGTCTACAATATACCTGTGTCCTGCTGTTTGTTAATTTCCTGTCAGTGACTGACAGTTGGGGGGACTTGGATCAAGCAGCAAGATTTAACACAAAAACAAATAGGAAAGTTCTCTTTTTGGCTGAAGCAAAATCAGACTGGGGCTTTGGAAAAGTTTGAAAGAGTTGTCCCATGCTCTTACCCCACACCACCTGCCCTGGGGGTGCACAGTCTTGGGGGTGATGTGGGCAGGGATGGGATTAGAGGTGTTTGGGGACCTACCCAGGAGGCAGTTGCCTGAACTGCATGACCTGAAGGCAAGGCCATCCTTGTAGTGAATAACATGACCTTAGAACCTCTCTGTGAATGGGGCTGAAGATGGTTGTCTGCAGTGCTGAGAGAGAACTGGGGCGGTACCATCCAGGATGAGCACCCTCGGAAACCCGTGCTGAGCAAGGGGTGTGCCCATGACAGTCGCAGCACTGCGTGAAAGGCACTCTGCTTTCTCATCTGTTTTTTAAATTGCTGCTCACAACCCACTACATGGATTTTACAACACACCAACAGGCTGCAGCCTGCAGTACAAACCAGGGGCACTAGGGATAGTTTTGAGCCCAAGCCTTGATCGCTCTCCAGAAGGTTTCATTCTCAAAAGGCATCAGTTGGCCCAAGTGCATGCTGCCACAGAGACCCAGAGTGGGGATGAGACAGTGCAAGAGTCCTTGGCCTAGGGTCATCCGAAGGAAAAAGTCCCTACCACTGGGGAGGGCTTGGAAGTGGCTGTGTTGTGCATCAACCTCCCTAAGTCACCTCTTGGCTACTGTGTGCATGTCTGGTGACCAGGTCATTGGCTAGGGATGCTGAAATAGTTTTCTCTCCCAGAACAGCTGCTCAGGAAACGCAGGGAGCCTTTGTCACTCTGATCCTTCCATGCGCTTCTGACAACGCCTCCAAAGGGCCCCTTGGCCTGGGCCAGCCACTGCACTCTGGGCAGGTGGAATACCACTCCCAGCCCCCAGCACATGCACATTCCCTAAATTGCATCTGGACTATGGCTACATGGCACACATGTGCATCCTTCTTACTTGGTTCAGATTCCAAAGGGAGCCTGAGACTCAGGAAGGCTGAGCTTGCTCTGGCCCTCCCCCTCCTGCAGATGGAGATACCAGGCTCAGGGTAGTAATAACCCAAATAAAAATTTTTAAGCCATCTTATTGGCATAGGCAGAGGTTCCCCACTGGCATCTTTCCTGCTCCTTCCACAGTTTCTCATGTTCCTCCCAGGAACCAGCCCTGGCCTGTTTGGGGAGGGGGAGGCAGAGGTGGTCCATAGCTCTTGCCCCTGCAGTTGTGGCCTGGGGGCTGCAGTGCACAAGTGCAGAGCACACACCATGCTGAGCAGTGCCTGGCAAGGGTGTTGGGCTTGGGCTCTGGAAGGGGCTTCTCACACTATAGTTTCCTCCCGCTATGACTGTCTGCAGGCCCCTGGCCAGGCCTGCATCTGTGTTGACAGCTTCTAGTCTGTCCTACTGTTTGTTAATTTCCCATCAGTGACTGACAGTGGGGGGAACTAAATCAAGTGGCAAGATTTAACACAAAAACAGAAGCAAAAATGGACTGAGGCTTTGGAAGGAGTGGCTCCTCCCAATCAGATGGGAGTGCATATGGTGAGAGTGGGTGGGACCCAGGTGCTGCTGCAGGTGGCCCAGGACCCTCCCTTTCTGGGCCTGAGAATGAAACAGGGAAGCAGGACACTGGCACTCCAGGCCCTTTCAGAGAAAATGCCCCCAGCATCTTGTGGGAATGTCCCAGAACTGAGAGTCTATGAGTGTTCCTGCCTTACCACCTCTGGTTACATGATACCCACTGCCCCTGTCACGCTTACACTGGGGCTCTGTTTCCCCAGGGACTTAGACCAAATACCTGTGGGAACAGGAAGGGTCCTGTCTAGATCTAAGTCATTGATTCTGAGATCCTAGTGAGAGCAAAAAGCAAAACAGTGGCATGTGGGCACTGGCCCTGTGCTGGGGCACAGGGGCTGCTGACATGCAGGGCTTCACAGGGTACCAGCATCCTGGAGGCAGCACGCAGACTCCGGGGGGGCTCTGCCCAGTGGGTGAAGCCTAGGCCTGAGCACAAGAAAACTCTGGATACAATGCCATCTCCAACCACCCTAGGGCTCTGGGTGGGTGGGGTGCTGGCCTAGCTGTGGTCTGGGGTAGTTGTGTAGCCACCTGTGTCCATCTGCACTTCGCAGGTCCAGGGTGGCCCAGCAGCACAGCTCTGGGCCCACCATCCCTCTTCTAGCTCCTGAGGAGTTAGAGCAGTTCTCCAAGTACACTGTGGGCTCAGAGCTGGAAAATGGAAGGGTGGGAGATGTGAGCAGCCAGGGCCAGCCTGGCCCAGGGTGACCTCTGAGCCTCTGGCCTGGTGGGGGGCCCTTACCACACAGATAATGGAACTTGGGTTCCAAGAGAAGTCTCCCCAGTGGCAAACCCAGGGGCCTTCCAGACCTGGAGGTCCCCCTACCACTCCCTGAGGAGGACCCCCAGGACTGGGAGGCAGTTACCCTTGCTGTTACTGAGGGTCATGCCAGCCACCTCCATGCTGTACACCTATTAAAACCAGGGACACAGGACTGTCAGAAGTGAGGTGGCCTGAGGCTGTACTGCTATATGAGGCAGGAAGTAGTGTTCCACTGTCTGTTTCTGGCAGGTTCAGAAAAATGACTTTTTAGACTATTTGGCCCTGAGCTACCTATTATCTTGTTTAAACAGACCGTGCTGTTTGAAGTGGCAGGTCAGGCCAGTGCTGTTACTATGAGCAATGCAGCTGTCACTGGGCATAGCTGTGGGGGATGGGGGTATAGGCAAGCAGAAGCTCTGACTTTTGGACTCAGCCAGAACACACCCCCTACCCCAGCCCTCACCTGAAAAGCCCCATCTGTCATTGGCCTCAGGCCTACAGAACTGAGCACTCTGTAAAATGGGCCACTCCTGAGCTGCCTGGGCAGCCAAGCAGTCCTGATGGGGTGGGCAGGGTCTGGGAGAAGAGAAGTAACAGTAAGAGGCATCAAATGAGAAAAGGGAAAGGCGGTGGCCCTTTTTCCTCTCTACTTCCCAGGGAAAGATTGTGGGCCCCATGAAAACTGGAGGCCTGAGAGCATCCGAGAGGATGAGATGCAGCTACCCCAAGTTGCTAATCCTTCTGTGCCACTCGATAATCTCTGTTCTAACCCAGCAATTCCTGAGGATTTGGTGGCGACAGTAGCTGGGGTGTGGGGAGCAGGAGCCAGGACAGGGGGCCAATGCCCAGCATTCCAGCAAGAAGCACACAAGCCCACCAACGGAGCACAGCAGTGGAATCAGGTCTTAGGGCCTCCGCACACAGAACCTGGGGGTTGGCCACAGGGAACCAAACCACAAAAATAAAACCCTAGGCTTCATTTGCCAAAATACAAGATCAAATAGTTCCTGATCATTTTAAAGCCAGAAGAACACCTGCTTCTCAAATGTTTTTTCAGTCTGTTCTGCCAGATTGACCCACTGAATGATGAAACTGTAGTGAAGAAGAACATGGGCCAGCTGTCACCGGAAGGCCAGGCCCAGCCCCACTCCCTTCAGAGCCTCCTGTGGGTGCCCATCACCCATTCAGCTACACCTTAGGTATTAACAGAGGCAGTCAGGGTGGGTGTGAGGCCCGAGGGTCCCTCCCTACCCAGCCCAGTGGGACCATCTTTGGTCTGGGACCCCGGAGCAGGTGCACTTGTGCAGAATGGCAGAGCCAGGGGTACACGAAAGACAGCCAGGAAACCCAGCCCTTGTGCACAAATGCTAGGCCACAAGCCTGCAGCATGCACTGTCTGGCCCTGCCTGCTGTCTGTCCCATGTTGAGTAGAGCTAGGAAGAACTGTCCTCAGATAGACGGCGCTGCACTCACCGGCAGATGTTGAGCGATTACACAGAGTGTCCAGTGGTACTCAAAGCTGCGCAGCAAATTAGAAAACAGGGTTGAGGGCATGACTAGAAGTACTTCAGCGGGGAGGGGTCTGGGAGCTGACCAGCTACATGAACCCAGGGGAAGAGCAGTCCACACTAGACAGCACAGCAAAGGCCTTGAAATGGGCAGGAGGTGAGTGGGGGAGGGGCAGGAATTGGTCAAGAGGGTTTGCACAGGGAGTAATCACAAAGCAGAAGCAGGGAGATGGGCCCTGGTGAGACACAACCATTGTGGCAGCAGAAAGGAGAGTGCCCCAGAGATGCCATCATGGGACAGAACGCCACAGTCAGACACTGGGCCCACTGCACACTGTACCCTGGGACTGGCTCCCCACACACACTGTCCTGGCTTCCCACCTGGGTATTTTTTCTCCTAGCCAGAAGTCAGCTCTACCTAACCTCCAGCTGGCAAGTATGTGTTGCCCACCCCACATTTTTGCATTTTCTTCCTGCTGGAAAGGCGCTGGCACATGCTCTGGGGGCTGGGGGGCTCCATGTTATGAGGTCAGGACTGTGTCTTGCTCCTCTCTGTCCCTCGAGGCAGGAGAGTGCTCTGCATGCAAAAGGAGCTTGAGAAGTGTCTACAAGCAAACACCTGAGGTCCAGAGAAGATGCTGGGAAGACACAGAGGCATCAAGGGGAGGCTGGGATTGCATCTCAGCTCTAAGTTCAGTGTGTCCTCAGGAAGAGTAGTGTCTTCATGAGGCCTGGACAGTGGCTGGTGGGTGGGGAACACGACTCCAGCTTCCTCGGACTGCCTATTGACCACGTTTCTGTTGTGACTCATTTCACAGTCACCCAAAATAACTGCTGTCTCATGACTACCAGGTCCTGAGCCTCTGGGGTAAGGTAGAGTTCAAGGAGGACCAAAGCAGCCCGCATGGGCCTGGCAGCAGAGCCAGGAGCAGCCCCATCGGAGCTGCAGAGCACAGAGGCTGGGTGGGCCTGCCCTTCCAAGGCCCCTCAATCTGTTTCCCACTCTTTAGGGCTGCTGTTCCTCTCTAGACTTTCGGGAGCCCTGAATCAGAAGCAAGCCTGGGAGAAAGGGAATCAGATGGAACAGGAATGGGAGCTGACCCAGGGCCTGTACTTGGGAGGCCTGTGGCTGGGCCAGGAGACTCAAGGAGGAGGCAGGATTTAGAGCCGGGAGCCATGAAATGGCTGGTATTGGCAGCAAGGAGGGGAGTGGGGGCCACACTCCCCCTGGAGTGGAGTGGAACCTGAGATAGTTTCAGCCAAAACAGAGCCCTCTGTGCAGGCAGGATCCAGTCTCCCTCAGCATCCTGAGGGCTCCCAGAACCATGGGGGCAGCAGGGCTCAGTGGACTCCAGGGCCAGGCTCGGGGAGTGGTGGCTGCCCTGAAAGAGAATGCCCAGAGCATGGGCAGGCCTTCTGCCCCAGGGAGCAGGACCCACAGCTGGGCAGGCAGCACCCCCCTCCCCTAGTATCTCCCAGATCACTCCCAGTGCTCCCATGGCTGGCCATCAGCACTGCCCCGCCCTGTGCTATCTCTGCAGATTTGCTCCCAGAGCGGCCAGGAGCTCACTGAGTCATTAGCCTCATTAGTCTAATTCTTCAGTCCATCAAGGCAGCATTTAGGTTTGCAAGAGGAAAAAGCGCTAAACAGATTGGACTGGACGTGACTGTGGACATTCAGCTCTGTCCCCAGATACCTCCCTGTTTCCTGAGGCCAGTAGCAGTGGGGAGATATCAGGCCTGAGGGTTGGCTCAGGCTATCTGGGGCTCCCTTCAGGCAGGGGCAGTAGTCTAGGCAGAGGAGCCTAGGCAGGCCAGATAACCCCTCTGAGTCCCACTTTCAACACCTGTAAAATGGACTTTCAAGCCTCACAGCCACTTCTCTGGGTGAATGAAACTGGAAAGCACCATGGCATTTCCCCATACATATGAAGAACCCGAGGCCCAGAGCCATTGGGACAGCTCTCAAGGCTAAACATGGCCACAGGGTGACAAAGCCAAGACATACCTTGTGGTTCTCCATCCAGTGCTCCTTCAGTAACAAGGATGTCTCCACTCCTGCTAGGAGGCCCATACCATCCACTGGCACTCCAGCCAGGAGCAGATCACCAGAGGACTTCCCTCCCCTCTTCCCTTCCCTCGGGGCCTTAAAAAGACCAAGGGAGAGTGGGGTACCCATATTCCCAGAGACCCTCTCCCACTACCCCGAGCAGATGAGCAGTAGAGAGCATCCGTCTAGGCAGCCAGGCTGTGTGCCCCTGTGGAGAGACACCTGCCCCAGCTCAAGGGTCAGCATCGTTGTCCTACTGTTGGTCTGTTGAGGTACCCTTCCTAGTTGTCGTGGAAACAAGAGCCTGGGTGCTTAGCTGAGGGGGGGGGCACTGGCCCTGAGTGGCAGCCATTGTCACTGACTCCTGGCAGTTCCATATTGGGAAGGACCCAAGGGCCACTAAGCTCCTGAGGACAACTATCCCACAGAGGGAAGCTCAAAGGCCTCCCTGCCCACCATCTCCCTGTAGACAGCTGAATCATGACTATGTCTGTCTTGTCCATTCAGGGTCAGCTGTGATTCCATCCAGGTGCTGGGTAAGCCAAACACAGGGCGTTGCCCTCAGGGAGCCACTTCTAGTGAGGGGACAAGATAATATCAGGAGTCCAACAGATGACTGTCTGTAGCTGGTGCTGCCTTGGGAGCCCATCCCTGTGAGCAGAGATGACTCATGCCTCCTCTATCTGCTCCTGCACTGGGCCTCTGCCAGCAAGGCATGGCCTTGCTGTCTGCTTGGTTTTTGTCTGTCTGCCCCTCTGTTTCCCCTTCTGATTGCCCTATGTATCTTAAGGTCCTTGAGGACAGGGGAGGGTAGACAGCGGCAGAGCCAGAGAGGCTGTCCTTTGACACAGCTGGCTGTCCATTGGGCAGGAGGTATGGTCACAAATCTCAGGCCCAGGTCAGGCGAGGGAGGCAAGTACACTGGTTTCAATCCCACCCAACAGCAAAAGGAAGACCCAAAAGTCTCAAGTGCTTGGGGGAGGGCCCAGAGACAGGGAAGCATCAGGAGAGTCTTCTCTGAGGAGATGAATGGTGAGGATGCCAGTGAGGTGAGGCCAGTGCCAGCCACACAGAGACACCACAGCACTCCAGGGTTCTCCCAGGTCACTACAATAGAATCAAGCAACCATCTAGGTTGAGCAGCTTATTTTACTGAGGTAGGGGCTAGGGCCCAGAGGAGGAAGTGGCACATCCAGGGTGCCACTGCAGTTTGATAGTAAAATGCGGTATGGGAACCCAGTTAGCTGGTACCTCCTAGGCCTCTTCCTCGAGGAACCAGCAGGGCCGTGAGACAGTAGCCAGACCCCACATGGCAGACAGGTGCCCAGCAGAAGCCCTTTGGACTTAGCCCCATTTGTGACAGCCCTGGGCCTTAACAGTCCCCAGTTCTTAGTGGCAGTGGGCAATAGGCTGTCTGAAATCCAGGCAC
Organism: Carlito syrichta; assembly: GCF_000164805.1. Taxonomy (NCBI): domain Eukaryota; kingdom Metazoa; phylum Chordata; class Mammalia; order Primates; family Tarsiidae; genus Carlito; species Carlito syrichta. The sequence continues at coordinate 198,701 of NW_007031221.1, read as the reverse complement.
TCCTTATTTGCACACAAGAGACCTCCAATCATAGCACACTACTGGGAGCATGTCCTGAGAAGCCAGGAGATCAGCCTGGAGCCCGGCATCTGGCCTCATCCTCAGGCCAACCCCTGCCCCTTGTAGCCTAATCTCATCCACAGCATGACTGAACCCCAGGGGCACCCAGGAAATGACAGATGCTGCCCCTGGCATTTGCATAGGAACCAGCAGAGCCAGGACACAGGCTCCTTCTGCTCCCTGTTTTTACTTCACACCATGAAGAAGGACTTCCCACACTCCCAGCCTCCCTTCTCCCCCAGTACCCTGAAAGGGGCTCTCAGCTACATCTCTGGTTTCTGAGGGGTTCCCTCTCCTGCTCCTCCAACTGCCACTCTCTCCCTCACCCGACCTGGGTCTTAGATTTATGGCCATACCTCCTGCCCAGTGGACAGCCAGCCGTCTGCCTCTCTGGCTCTGCCACTGCCCACCCTCCCTATCCTCAAGGAGCTTATGATGCATAGGGAGCAATGGGAGGAGGACACAGAGGGGCAGACAGGCATCCCTCACTCTCTCTGTCCCCTAACACACAGCAGGCTCCAGGAGCTAGTGCTCACTGGGCTATTAACCCTTTGACTCCTAAGACACTGTAACACCCAGGAACATCGTCACTGGAAAAGCCTTCCACAGGGTATATGGTTGAAGAGGTGCAGGGAGCATGGTAGGGTGTGGCCAGGAGGACAGCAGGTCTGTAGTCAGGGCAGGAGGGGGAGATGGACACTCAGTAGGAGGCTTGGGTGAGTGCCCTGGTGGAGCTGGGGTGAAACAGTGATGGGAAAACTCTCTTCTTCAGTGACAACAGGGCCACATCCTGAGAAATTAAGCACTGGCAAACACCGCAGGGTAAGCACGGTGTAGCTGCAACCTGCATAGTGGCTAGAACAGGAGTCTGGCTGAGGGTCTGGAGAGGTCCACCAGGCCCAGATCCCAAAGCACAGGAAAGACTGAGGAGATAGAGATACTGCAGGGAGTGAGTAAGCAGCAGAGACTGTGGAGGGGGAGGGTCAGGGCTCCTAGAGCTCCAGCTGGGTGGAGCCACTCGATGCTACATGGAACACCAGACAAGAGACCAGAAGAGGGAGGGTATCCCAACAGGGTCCAGTGCTCAGATCTAATGTGGCCCCCGCTTTACCCCATGAGGAGCCATACTCTGAACACAGCAGCCCCCTCTGCCTAGTCCACTTGGGATCCCACAAAGTACCAACCCTGAGTATGCATCCTGACCTCAAGGCCATCCCTGGCCAGAAAGGCACATGTTGGACAGCTGCTTGGCCTCCATGCCTGCTGTGGCCATAACTCCCCTGGGAGGAGAGCAGAACGTTCTAACGTTGGTTGAATGGCTTCTTTATGACAACACGGGCCCCAGTGACACCTGGCCTTGTGCCTAGGTGAGGCCCTTCTGGTCCAAGCATCCTTTCCTCCCACAGATCCTATCCACACCCTGCTACGCAGGGCAGCACTGCCTCCCCATCCAGTCCTACCTGCCCACATAGCCAGGCTCCCAATTACTGCCACCACCTTGTGCTCCCTCCCCTGACCATCTTCCCCCAGACTCCTTTAGCTTGAGGGTAAGTGCAGGCTGGGATCCTGTAGCTCCAAGCTTCCCTGGGACAAGCTTGTAGCCCAAAAGGGAAATAAACCCAGGAATTCCTGATGACTCAGCAGACTGGCCAAGGAAACCCAGGCCAGCCAGCCACCAAGCAGCCTGCATCCTGGGCCTAGCCTGGCCTCTTCCTCATAAAGCCAGGGCCAGGGGCATCGGAGTGCAGATCCCTCCTTGTCCCACCACCAGCCAGCAGGACCACACGGCACCCCCAGCTACCCTAGACTTTGCTGCTTTGCAGTGAGGAGAAACACACACCCCTTTCACTCCAAAGACCTGCCCCCTATTTCTTTGGAGACATGAGTTAAACTGTGTCTGAGTGACTGACATTGTCCTTTCTAAGTGGTATTCCCTGGTATCTTCATACCATTCCACAGCTGCAGATACATCTAACACAGGTGCTGGGCACAGGGGCATGGACATTGGGCATGAAGGCTCCCCTACCACCTGCTGGGACCTTGGAGCACAGGTCTGAGGGTGGGGCCTGCTTGCTCTCTCCCCACTAGAGAAGTCTGGGGATTCCTGTGCCCTAGATCCCCTTAGTGAGACTCAGGATGGTCTGGGAAGGTCACAGAGGCTCCTGCCCACCAGGCCCAATGCACAGGGCCCTGGCCAAAGGGGAGGGACAGCACACCCTGAGGACAGACACCAGACTGGTGGGTGCTGGTCACCATGTCAGCAGCACCTAAAGATCCTCCAGCCACACCCTGCCCAGCAGAGAGGCAGCCCCCACCTTGTGTCCCCACACCTTCCACTGCAATGAGAAGCAGGCCCAGAAGGAGCCAGAGGCTTGGCTGCCACTTCATGAAGGATGCCAACATGAAGTCCATCCCCACATGAAACCTCTGCCTTGGCCCCTCAGTCAGTGCTTTGGAGCCTGGCACCCGGTTGCCCAGGCCAGGCCTGGTGGCTCAGCTGTGGGCTGGGCAGCTGTGAGCCTGGATTATCTGTGGTGAATGGAGCTTATTCATGTCCATGGCCCATCCACATAGCTCCACTTCCAGAGCGAAAAGCTGAATTCACAGTTCCCATGAAACACTCCAGGCTTATCTGCCACCGGCCAACTTTAGCTTTCTAGACTGTAACAGAACTGAGAACTTATCCTATAGATGAGGAAACTGAGGCCTATGGCGGGACAGGGCCTCCCAGACCCCACCCCCTCCCAGTGACCCAGCTGTGCCTTCATACCTCTGGCCTTTGCTGGCCCTAATCCCCAACATCCTTCCCTTCCCTTTTGCCCCCAAAGACCCAGACCAACACTACTGCTCCCTCCATGTGTCGCCTATCAAGAGTCAGCCAATCAGCACTATCTACAGCAATGCCAGCTACTCACAGTTACCTGTGCCTGGGTGGAACTAACCTGTCTGTCCGTGTCTGTCCTACTTCAGCCCTCAGCTACCTCATGAGGAAGGCATGCTTACATATTGTTTTACAGGTGGGGAAACAGGCTCAGAACAACTAGGAGCTGGAGGCTGCCAGAGCAGGGATTTGGGCCCTCAATAGCCACTCCACAACTGCCACACCAGCTCTAGCATTCCATCCTATCTGGGATATCGGGTCCTGCCCATCCCACCCATGTTGTCGAGAGCAGAGTTGTCTACCCACCTCCTATCCCTCACACAGAAAGGCACCTGGAGTACATCACCCAGGGAAGCGAGGCAGAAGAGAAGTCTGTGGGGACTCTGCCTCAAAGGGCTACTGGATGTTGCCATCAGAACTAGGGTTTCCACCTGTGCCCCAGGGTTCATGCTGGTTCCAAGAAGAGCTGAAACCTTGACATCACCTGCGTTTTGTATGCAGCCTGGGACTTGAGATGCCTGGTTGGGCCAGCTGGCCTTGCCCTGTGCTGTGGTCACAGCAAACCCCACCGTAGGCCCTATGGGTGGGGACCTGGTGGACAGGGAGATGGGACAGGTCAGTATAGACCCTTACCCAGCAATGTGGCTGTATCACACAGCCACTATATGCCCACTCCCCAGCACAGCACAGGCTGGGGCCTCACCTGGGCACAGCATGTGATGAGGCTCTCGGTACATATGCAGTATCAGTAAGTGTTTGCATGTGGCTGCCCAAAACCAGCATGATCTGGGGCTGCATGGACCCAGGGAAGGAGCTAACAGTCTCACCACCTTGGGAGTGTGTCCATGAGAGATGGAGGAGGAGTTTGGACTGGACCAGTGTCCTGGAGGACTGTCTACATGCTGGTAGCTGACATGGGAACCAAGGGAGCCTGGATTGTACCTAGCCTCTAGGAGGAGGTGTTGTGGGGCCCAGAGGGGAGCAAGGAGGAGCCCAGCACATGACCCCATCTCAGGACAGGAGGTGAGGTAGCCCCCAGCATCAGTGACACCTCATTAGTGGCCTCCAAAGCAGGAGGTGCATGAAGTGGGTGTAGGCCCTGAAGAGGCCAACTGCAGGGGCAGCCCTGAGCGACGCTGGCTACTCACTCATGGCTGTTTTACCCGCCAGGCCTCCCAAATGGATGTCAGGGTCAGGTCTCGTGTCTCAGCCATTTTGACCTGGATCTTTTTCAGTTTTCTAAATCCAAGTTTACTTGAAGCACAAAACATTACTGATCATTTCAGAAAATTATCTTTTTTTGTTTTGTTTTTTAGAGATAGGGTCTCACTCTGTCATATAGGCTGGAGTGTAGTGGTATGATCACAGCTCACTGCAGCCTTGAATTCCTAGGCTCAAGTGATCCTCCCACCTCAGCCTCCTGAGTAGCTGGGACTACAGGCACACCACCACACCTGGCTCTGTTACGGTTTTTATAGCGGAGTTAATCATTCCTTCATTCATACAGTAAAAGGGAAGGAGGTGGTCATTGTAGCCCTGTGGAAGCCATGTGATGATTGAGGTCCTGTGCCAGGTCAGGCATACCTGGCGCTACACATATGCCAGGTGGGGTCCTGAGGCCCCCAGGATCCCACAGCAAATGGCAAAAACAAAGCACATGCCAATCTCTGTCACATGCTCATCACATACCCAGTACTGAGTGTGCATTTGCTTGGCTAAAAGCCACAGCCTCTCATGAGGCTGCTGTCACCTCCTTCTCCTCACAGATGAGGGGTGCCAGGCACTGAGAAGTGAGTGCCTTGCCCAGAGTGACAGATAAGAAGCTGAGGGGTCTTCTGGGGGCAACTGACCTGCATGAGGCACAGAGGCACAGATGAGTTCTGAAAACAGAATAGCTTGGAGGTGCAGGGAGAGAAAACACCTGGGTCATGAAGAGCTAGTGTGCCTCACTGAGGGACCCAGAGCTCAGTCAGGAAACAGGAAGGCTGCAGAAAGACAGGGCATGTGGCGGGGCACTCCTCAGGATGTTAGAAATCAGGACAGGAAGTTTCAGAGTGGGCCTGGTGCCCCTCATGCCTGTCCTAGTCCCCACAATGGTAAATGAGTCACCACACATAGGACCTGGGTCTTAGAACACCTGTGGTGGCCTACAAGGCATAACAGGAAGATGCCTTCCTGTGGGTATCCTCCTCCCCTAGGGCCCCTCCTTCACAGTATTCAGCACTGTGGGCATCTGTTGAGGGGTGCAGTGGACTAAAGACTAGAACTTGGGGTCCTAGACAAGCTTCTCACCTCCCTGGGCCTCTGCTTGCCACATCCCAGCCCAGCTGCCTCACACAGCTCCCTCGGGATATCTTCATTAGCTGGAAAGTTACATGTGCTTGATGGGAGAGGGTGTTAGTGTTAGGCTGTGACAAAGGGACACTGAACGTTCTCTAGCTCCAAAAACAGGCCCCCACCCCCAGTGTGCCCAGAGACCTATTAAAATATAAATATGCTATGCAGGGGAGGAGGGTAGGCCTGTAGCCTGGAAAGGGAGGCCTAGCAGATGCCTGCTGAGGGACTTGAGCTCCTCGTTTCCAAAGTACAGAGGCCAGACTCAGGTCCACAGCCAGGACATAGAAAGCTAAGGGCAGCCCTCCTGTACCTAGCACAAGGGCCTGATCTATTATCAGGAACACAGGTAACCAGTACTTGGGGCTCTTCTGTACCCAACAAATGGCTAGGGAAAATACTGCAAGGAGACTGACCTCATGGGAAGTGAGAGAGTGACTCAGCCAGAGATGCCCATGGTGTGTTACAAGGTCCAGGTGGCAGATGAAGCAGCTCTTTGGCAGCCATCAAATCTCCAGGCTAAGGGGTCACAGGAGCCTCCTAAGGAGTTAGGCTGAGCTGGGCCCTGTGGCCAGCACAGGCTGTTGCTGACTGACCCCAGTCTGCAGAGTCAAGCCTCTCCCCTCTGTCCTGCCCAGCTTTCCGCATCCAGGCAGTCTTCCCACAGCCACCTCTGACGAGATCTCACTAGTGAGAGGACGTCCCAGCACCAAGGCAAGGGACAGTGAGTGTGTCAGGAGGAGTGCCCCTACAATGGCTCGGCAGCTCCAAGTTCTTCTATCAGAGCTTCATCCTCACAGTAGTCCCAGCATTTCATAGATGAGGAAACTGAGGAGCGATGACTGTCCGAGGCGGTAACAGTAAACCCCAGACTCCTTGGGTGCGACCAGGGACATCTGCCCCTTCGCGTCACAAGGAGAACTTTGGTGGAGAATCAGGAGTGAGGGACCTCGGCCCTCGATTAACCAGGCTCAGGCTTCTCTCCACTCCTCAGCTCACCCTGGCCGCTGGCCTCAGAATGTTGTTCCAGGAGCTGGTCCTTGTCTGGCCACTACAGGCATTGGCAGCTGGCAGTCATGTTCAGGGTAAACACCCTAGACTCACAGGCCAGCAAGCTAGAAGCCCCTTAAGAATGAACCATCAGGTCCCCTCCTGTGGTAAGGAAGCTGAGGCTGGGGCAAAGTCCACATTATGGTGTTGAGTATATTTGGACCTCTCTGAGCAGGAGCTTTCTTTTTGCAAATGGTTAAGAAATGACCACCCTGGGGGCAGCATCCAGCTGCCTGATGACTGACACACTTGTTACAAATCACGTTTCCTGCCACCAAGCAGCAAGATTCCTGCCATTGTACAGGCTTCTGACGGGAATCATCTGCTCAGTGTTATTTATATAAATGAATGTGCAAACCCCAGCCTCCTCAAAGGTGCTGTCTCGTTGGTGAGCAGGCCCGGGAGTGAGGCGGCATTGGAGCCCTAGGCTGGCATCACAGGCAACGTATGCGGATGCCTTTCTGCCCCTGACCACTGCTGCATTGGCAGCTGAAGAGGTAAAGGTGAGCAGGGCTTCTTGCCAGAGAAGATGTTGTGGTAGTTGGGAAAATGGGGTTTCAGTTGTGCCCTGGCAAGTCAGTCCTTCCTGGGGCTTTGGGCCCCATGTGAAACAGGAAGCCCTCCCCCTTGCAATGGAGTCAGGGTTTCCAGAGGCAGCTCCTCTTACTCTAGGGTCTGAAGAGAGGGTGTTTGTGTCAAGCTTATGGGGGAAGTCACTGCAGGACCAAGGGGTGAAGCAGGTGGGCCATGTGAGGATGGCACACATCCTTGTCACATCACCTTCAGGTGTGAAGGTAAAATCCCACCCATGCCAGAGGGGCCAGGAAGGAATATGGAGCCATAGCTGGCAAGTGCCACAGGCCATGCACACCCACCAAGGGCAGGAGGTGCCTGGGGAGCCCCCAAAGGCCAGACTAGTGCAGGGGACACAGCAGACGTGCTGCAGGAGAATGGGCAAGAGCTTCTGGGAAGAAGGAGCCTTGAGCAAGGCCCTGCAGGGAGAGCAGAACATGAACAGTTCAGGGGCCCTAAAGGCCAGATGGGAACATGCCAGGGCTCCCTCCCATACTCTCACTTGTGCTCTTCACACAGTTTTCAGAGTTACAGCCTAAAATAGCACAGCTCCTCTTTCAATGGTTGTGATTTGAGGTATCAGGATGCTGCTTTGCCCACCTGTCTGCACTTGGGGCTGCCAGAGCGCAGGTACCACTGTGACACAGAATCCCAAGACTGCCAGGCACCCATGGGCAGGCAAGGGGGGCTAGGCTGGGCACAGGGTCAGAGAGTAAGATCAAGGCTCCTGGCCTAGCACCACCCCTCCCATCATCTACCCTTGACCTTCTGGACCCAGGAGCACCTCTGGGTTCAGGCTTCTCTTGTCAGCTTTGGCTGTCAAGGTCCTAACTCTGTGACCACCTATGGTTCCTCAGCCTCCCCCGCCCCTGCTCCCATCCCCTACCTCTGAGAGCTACAGGCCTCTGGTCTGGAGACAAATTCTGGGCACAACGCCTGTCTTGCTTGCTGGACCATTAGACACGTGGAGAGAGTTTGTGCCAGCGCCATGCTGTCCCCACTGGGCTTCTAGTCAGCCTTCCCAATATGCAGAGATCCCAGGGTGAACACCTACATGGACCTCCTGGCTTTACCACCTGGTGGTGTAGAGCCACATACAGTCAGAGCTCAGCCAGCATCAGAAATGCTAAAACAGGCCAGGTGGCTAACTTGAGTGCTTCCCATGCCCTCTGAGCCTGTAACCCTGGTCAGTGCCTCCCACAGGCTCTCCTGAATGCTGTCAGCAGAGCCCAGCTGAGAAGTGAGACTGGGGGGCCAGATGTCTACACAAATAGAGGTTTTGCTATTCTTTGAGATCTGTCATCTCCTAGGCATCTATTAGCCACTGTGGATCCCCATGGTTTGTCCTAAGGAATAGAGAGAAAACCAGAACACCTGAGCCTCCAAAATGCCAGCAAAGCAAGGGGAGCACCAGGTGTGAGTATGGGCCTGAGACCAGGGAGGGTCCTGTGCTCAGGAGTTAACTGTCTTCACAAGGCTCCCACAGCACTTGGGATCCTGTGCCATCAAGCAACATGCCCTACCTCCTCTGCCTTCTGGCTGCCCTGTCAGATAAATGAGTTCCCATGATCTCCAAGTCAGGAACACAAGACCCAGGGAATTGTAGGTCCCCAAAGTCCACCGAGAGGTATCAGCAGGGAGCTGTTCAGACAGGGTAGAAGGGGCTCCTGGTGCATAGGGACAGCTTGGGCAACTCATGGGGCTGAAGTCATGGGGCTGAAGTCAGGAGCAAGAAGAGTGACTGAGATGGCCTTGGGGACAGGAGTGTCCATGTGAATCTGTCAGCCCCTCCCACTGCCATGTTATACTTGCCCCACTTGGGCTGGGACATGCAGGCCTGGCAGAGAACTGATGGGCTATACACCAGCACTGTCTCAGTGTCTTTGAGGCAGCCTTATTGCCCCTTTTCTTCCTGGATTCCACTGCCTGCCCACTCTGGTTGCTCCCCTGCCCTTGAACCCCAGGTTCATACTTACTGGTAGCCAGATCATTCCCCTCTCAGGCCCCCACCCCACCCTGGAAGGACCCTGCCATCCATGCCTCCTGTTTCCAGTCTTATGTCACCTGGCATGAGAGCTGGTGACTGGGCTCAGGGCATGCTGGCAAGTGTTTGCTCAATGAATTAATGAGTACGTGCTTATGGCCATACCTACTATTTATCTGATGCAAAATTTGGGGTCAGAAGCACAGCCCCCAATTATGACATCATTTCTATGAGAAATGACAGCTCTGTTACCACAGTCATTTTTCCGATGTGGCTTCCAGGAATCCATTAGCACTAATTACTCCTGCAGCAGAATGTGACATTCCTAGACCACCACTTAACTTGCATTTGGGAGCATATGGCCGGGTTCACCATGGAGGTGCTGGCTCCTCTATGCCCTGCTGGGGATGGGATCTTGCAATTTGCTTGACTCTGGAGAAGGGTCAACACTCTCCTCCCCCAGACCTGAGACTACTCACATTTCAGAGTTTCTGTAATTCCTAAGCTTATTCTAAAGAAGGAGCAAAATTGGTTTGGAAAAACAGCTCCAGATGGAGCTCAGGGTCTCAGGGTAATGATAGGTACTTCTGGGTATCCTTCCTTCTCCTATACCTGATCCCTTCTCAGCACAGTCACTGACAGAGCCACTGCCTCAGCACCAAGGGCCTCTGGAGACTGGGGGATTTCTATGTGGCATCCTCCCAGGCACCGATACCCTAGGGTGACCTCCCTTGGATCCACCCTGCAGAAGCAGCAAGCCGGAGCTCTTGGCCATGGGATGTGGAGCAATTTCCTGCCTCTTTAAGCCTCAGTTTCTCTATCTGTAAAATGGGAATAGGAAGGTGTGAGAACAGACTGGAACCTCATGTCCAGCTGTTGCAAACTATTTGCAGTTGCCACTGTCATTACCATGATCATTGGTGATATAATCTGGTCAGAAAACTTCTTAAATCTGAAGCCTCGGATCTAAACCAGACTGGTTCCAGACTTTGTCTGGACACAGCTCGTTCAGTTTGTCTTGAAAGGAGGGGCAGCTTCTGCCAGCAGCTAACCCAGGTAACAGTTATGGGTAGTTACACCTTTTAGAGTTAGAGTTGTCAGTTTTATGGGGTACTGGTGGGTTGGGTAATTAGACAGAAGCATCATGCTTCTTAGAAACCCCAAGTTATTATAACGCTTTCAGTGTACTCAGAAAATTAAAGGGTGGCCGGGTGTCACACTCTCTTATGGTCACTACCACCCCTGGGACACCACCATCCTGTCCTCTGCATGTACCAAGCACCTGCTCTGTCTCAGCCACCGGGCGGTGGAGGTAGGATCCTGCCTTGGCAAACAGACAGAGCCAGATGCCCCATAGCAATTCGTGGGACTCGCCCAGCTGGGAGGGTGGGGAGGAGCCTGGCCCTGGCCTAGCATTTCCTTCCCTGATCTGATGAACCAAAGGGTGCAGCTACAGAAGTGAAGACTACCAGGCTACCCCCTCACAGACTCTGGCTGAGGACTGATGGTTCCACATAGCAGGATCACAGTTTTCTAGGACTAGGCCAAAACCCAGATAGGGCAGAAGACTGCCCACACTTATATTAAGGGAGCTGTGATCTGATAGCTCATATGGAAATATGGGCCTTTGATTGCAGGTGTGGGGCAGGCTGGGGATGGATGTTGGGAAGGTCATGGGGTCCTCAGGGGAAGGCAGAGGAGGCTGCACTTGGCAGAGCTGGTGCCCAGAGGAGGGACCCAAAAACACAGGAGAGCCTTTTCCAAACATGTGCCAGCTATTCCTGTGGGTGGTGGGTGGAAACATTTGGCCTGGTAGGGGAAGGCCTCCTCGATAAATGTCCTAGGGCCATCCTTGGGCTAGACACATAGGCAAGAGGCTTCCTCCAGCAGGGCTGCGGGTCTGGGGTCTGTCTACTGCGTGCCTGATTAACGCCAGCACTTTCCTTCCTCCCAGAGTCGGATGGCAGAGAGCCTGCGCCTTTTTGACTCCATCTGCAACAACAACTGGTTCATCAACACTTCGCTCATCCTCTTCCTGAACAAGAAGGACCTGCTGGCAGAGAAGATCCGGCGCATCCCGCTCACCGTCTGCTTCCCTGAATACAAGGGCCAGAACACATATGAGGAGGCTGCCGTCTACATCCAGCGGCAGTTTGAGGACCTGAACCGCAACAAGGAGACCAAGGAGATCTACTCCCACTTCACCTGTGCCACCGACACTAGTAACATCCAGTTTGTCTTTGATGCGGTAACAGATGTCATCATTCAGAACAATCTCAAGTACATCGGCCTTTGCTGAGGAGTCAGGCCCCGGCTCACTTGCCTGTGGTGAAACCTACAGGGCATCATGCCCCACACGTGCTAGAGAGGCCCAACCCGGGCGGCCAGAAAACAGGGGGCCTAAAGAATGTCCCCTGCCCCTTGGCCTCCACCTCCTTGGCCCCACGTTTCCACAAGCATAAATATATATGGATAGATTGCTAGGTAGACACACACACACACACGCACACACATGTACATGTCTGAAGATGGCAAAGTCCTCCAAAGCGTCAAGGTCTCATGAAGTCTTGTGAGGCTGTCAGGTCACTACAAGCCCATTCTGCCCCTTCACTTTGCCTTCCTGAGTTGGCCCCACTCCACTTGGGGTTTGCGTTGGCCTGCTGGGGAGAGGCGGCAGGGCTGGGACCGGACTGGACCAGCTGTGCTCCCTGTCACCTAGAAGAGGGGCAGCTCACTAGGGACCTGCTGACTGGGAGGGCCAGTGTGAGGTTTGCGCACCTTCCCTGCTGGCCTGCACACACTGCTCTGCACCACGTTCATTTGGACCCGGGACCTTAGGAGCCAGGTGACAGCACTAACCAGACCTCCAGCCACTCACAGCTCTTTTTAAACAGCTTCTAAATATGCAGCAAAAACCAACACAATAAAATGAGTGGCACGATTTATTTTAAACTAGGCCAGCTGGGATACCAGTTTTTCTTCTACTAGTCTGATGTTTTATAAATCAAAACCTGGTATTTCCTTCTCTGACATCCTTTTTTTGGCCAGGTTTCGTGGTGTTTCGCAGAAAAACAAAAATACAGAAAATTTCAAATGCAGTTGAGTATTCTTTTTTAAATGCAGATTTTCAAAACATATTTTTTTTCAGGTGGTCTTTTTTGTGTCTGGCTTGCTGAGTGTAAAAGTTGTTATCTAGAAGATTCTGTCCCTCTGCTCCAAAGAAATTCTGGGGTGAGTGGCAGTCCTGTGCCAGCCTCGCGGGACACATGTTGTACATAAGCCTCTGCAGTGTCCTCTTGTTATTGGTGCGGTTTTCTGCTTTGTTTTTATTTAAGAAAATAAACGTGATGTATTTAAAGAAGGTTCTTCACCTAGGAGCAAATGAACAATAGCTAAAATGTCTTGGTATTTAAAGAGTAAATTATTTGTGGCTTTACCGAGTGAAGGAAGGGAAGTGAGAGATGGTGCCCTGGTCCCCCACCCCCCTCCCATGCCTGAGATGGGCTGGGAGCGGCTCAGACTCCTGTGAAGGCACAGCTGGTGTGGCCTGAGGGAGGCCTTGCTGGGACCATTTGGGCCTTCCTGCCCCAGGGCCCATGGCACCCCTGTGAAGGACCTCTGAGAGCCACGTGTAAATAGGAACCCTGCAGCGAAGAAGGGAGCCGCCACCAGAGCCCTTGCCAAGTCTCCTCTCTTACCCTTTGTTCTGTGCCCGTGTGTCCAAAGTCAGTATGCAGGATCACAGCCAGCGACTTTAAGAGATGTACAGAGGGCAAGAGAGGAGCTGGTGATCATATGGAAGTCAAAGATTGTCTACTTTAAGAAAATAAAATACCCTGAATGGAGACCAGCCTTGTCCCCGTGTGCTATGTGCATGGCTGACGTGTGGCTGGACTCAGTAACATCTGGAGGGCAGACAGGGATGTCTTCCACGCTGAGGTTCCTTTTTCTACCCTCTACCCCTGTACCTCCATACAATAAGGTAAAATAATTTTGCAATGAACATCAAGAATAAACAACCTCAAGAGCGAAAAGAAACTGCAGAAGAGCGGAGACCTGCCAGGACTGTGTGGCCGAGGGGTAAAGGTCTAGGGATGATGATGGTTCCTGCCCCTCTTACGGCTCCAAGTCCCTAGCCAGCACTGGCCAAGGCTGTTCTGTCCCCTGGACCCCTCACACCTATGGTCACACCTTTGTCAGGGTCAGGATCATCCCAGAGGACGGAAGAGATTCCCCCAAGAGCCTAGAGAGTGCCTGTGTCCCCAGTAGTATAGGACAGACCCTGTGGAGTGCTGGTCGGGGAGAAGGGGTCCCCAAGTACACACTGCTTGCTGGCTGAATGGAGTGGTTAGAGGCATCTGGACGTAGTGGCAAAGTGCTGATCAGAAGTCAAGGAAGTGTGTTCACCGAGTGCCTGCCACAAGCTACACACCCAACCAGGCTTCTTACAGAATTATCATGTGTGATACTCTCCGACTCAGCGGTTGCCAGTGGTGCCTGTTTTACAGATGATGGAAGGTGCCCAAGGTCAGGGAGCCATCGAACCAGGATGTACTGATCCAAGGAACTGTCCTATGCCCCTGGAAGATCAGAGGCGGGCCCAGTGCCTTCCGGCCTGGTCCTTGCTGGCTCTGCTGCTGGGTGGCTCTGCCCTTGGATGGGGCAGAAGCCCACAGGGAGCACCTTGCAGCCTCCTCAAAGCAGTACCCCAAGCACAGCCTGAGTGGGGGGCAGCAGACACGCATGCACACAAACACATGCACACACACACAGATACACACACACACACACACACACACACACACACACACACACATATGGCCTGGGCTCCCTCACCACCCATTCCCACTCCTGAGCCCACGCAGGGATTCCCTTCACACCTTCCCACGTCACCAAACAGCAAGAACCCAAAGGGGCTTTTGTTTCAGAAGAAATAATGTGTGACTTAAAATCATTGAGACTTATTTTGTGCTTTTAATGCCAACTGTGAAAAGAGCAGTCATTTCACCATGAGCATCTTTAACCTAAAAATACCCAGCTAAAGGGAAAAACAGATTCTGCCTCCCTTCCTGATATGTGCAAGGATCAGAAAAGGCCCTCCCTGGAAGGTGCTTCCTCTGGTTCCCAGAGCCCAGTCAGGAGTCTCCACAGTTCATCTGTGTGGGTCCTTCCTCCCCTAGCCTGCCGTGTTCTCCTTCTTGCTCCCACTGATCCCTTTGCCTGATGTACCCTTCCCCACCTCACAGCTCAAAGCTGCCTGGGTGTCTCATCGGAACCCCCCTCTTTCCCCACACTTTACCTGCTAGCATACTACAGGGTACAGTAGGAAGGGTGTTGGCAATCTCCACTGAGCAGCTAAGGGCCAGGCACCTTGACCCACCTTCTTCCTCCAAGTGCCTGTTGGAGGAGGCACATGCTGAGCTGCGATGGTCCAGAAGAGATGGGGGTTAGAGGAGACAGTGAGTGCAGGACTCCCAGAGAGAGCCAGTGGGAGGAGAGAAGGCCTGAGTTGGCAGCAGGGTGACCGAAGGGTAAGAGCTGGGGACAGCGGACTGATTGCCTCTGTAGGTAACTAACTTCAGCCTGGTCCCATGCAGCCCCAGCCTCCTCGCAGCTCCTCCTGGGGTACTGCCATTCTCCTTTGTAGTCATGTGGTCACCCAGGTGGTACAGTGGGGCAGTGACAGTGGCCACCATAATTCAGCTCCTTTCAGTGGCTGCCTACTGGGAACCACACTCCTGGGAAGTCAAGATAATGGATTCTGTTCTACAGGAGAGGAAGCAGAGAACCTGAGAGAGGATGACATCCCAACATCACATGACAGGTGGTGACAAGTGCCCCAACCTGAGGGGCTTTGCTTTATCTGTCAACACTGCCTAGAACCCCACAGCAGACATACCAGGCCCTGGCACCCTCCTTCCAATGCTGCCATCCAGGGCAAACAGGCAGGGGGTATGGGTCCAGCTGGCTTGGGGAACAGTGCCAGGAAGGGCTGCACTGTACCACAAGGATGAGGGCCACAGAGAGGCTGACCACAGCCTGGGGTCTCACCTCACTGAAGACGCCCCTGACAAGTGCTCCCAGTGTTGAGGCAGGGCCTAAGCCAGATGCCAACTGGCTCAGCCCAGCACATGCCCCCAGAAAGACGTGACAGACCCCTTTGGTAATTTTATTTGTAATGGGCTATCCCAAACTGCTTGGGAATATTATGAAGACCTTGTAGGGAAGGCTGTGAAAGGCTGCCTGCCCAGACAGCCCAAGGATAGCTGCTGAGAAAGACAAGGAAAGGCTACCTCCTGCCGGAGGGGAGGTGGATGGGAGCAAAGAGGAGAGGGGGTATCCAGGAGGCACAGCAGGCTGGGAACTGAGTAAGCAGAGTATCCCCATTGGCAGGCATCATTTCTGCTAAGTCCAGGGAGAAGGTACAACTGCCCACCAAAGACTGTCAGGCAGAGGATGTGCCTGGAGCCCTGGTGCACCCCACCCTTACAGGTGAAAAAGGAAAGGCCCTGCCCCTCTGAGGCAGCCCCCTTCCCCGCCCCGCCCAGTGATGTCAGGGCTAGAAGGAGCAGGGACCTGCTCTGGACCACCTCAAAGGCAGTTGGGTGTCTGTCTGCCTAGGACTGAGGCAGTGTACTGCTCACTGCAGGGGGAAAGCACCCACTTTGCCTCTCCAGAAGCCCCC
Source organism: Carlito syrichta (assembly GCF_000164805.1). Lineage (NCBI taxonomy): Eukaryota > Metazoa > Chordata > Mammalia > Primates > Tarsiidae > Carlito > Carlito syrichta. The sequence goes on along the minus strand of NW_007031221.1, from coordinate 183,134 downwards.
TGCCTAGGGATCAGATGAGATCAGGCATGTTCAGGATGGTATGTCACAGATCCCCCCCCCAGATGTCTTTCTGGCCCAGATACTCTGACTCCAGGGATGTCCCCGTATCTCAAAGAGACTAAAACCAAAACTGTGTCCAGAATTCTCTCCCTCTGCAACACCCTGAGCTTCCAGCCCAGCCCTGCTCCTCTCCAAAGCCAATAATCCAATTTCCACAAGCAGAGCCTGCATGCACACTGCTGTCTCCCTCCCCTTCCCTGGCTGCTTCTCTCCTCTGGATGGGCAGGGATGCCCACCTCAACCCCAGGCTACACACGTTCCAGGGTCAGAGTCAGAGCAGGTCCCATTATACAGCTGCTAAAGACTCAGAGCCTGGCACAAGGGAGGGGGCAGGGACAGGGCCAGGTCAGACTCACAGTGTGCCCGGTCAGGGCCCACGGGGCTGGTAGCAGGACACTTCCAGGGGACCCTAGGGCTGTTCAGCTGTACCCTCCAAATCTGGTTAGATTTTGTTCAATCCTCAATTTCAGCCTCTCTCCCTCAGAACATATGGCCACAAAATGAGACCTGTTTTCCATGGGGTTAGAGAGGTGGGGAGCAGAAGGGGCCCCTGTGTGGTCTTTCAGGGCCCGGTTGACAGGGAGCCTAGGCTGGCAGCCTCTGTGTGGCCTCTGCATCTACAATCCTGGTTTCTCCTCTCCTAACATGTCATCACCACAGGGTATGAGAAGCCAGCCCAGAAGGAATGGACAGGAATGCAGAGCCACAGGCCCACTACATACAGCCAAGCAGGGTAGCTCCCACTTCCCCACCAGGCCACAGCCCTCCCAGGACGAGCATTAGTCCTGGAGTGCCCCCTGCTGGTTACTCTGGGGACTCATGCAGCAAGTCAGACCTGGCCAGGAGCAAGGACTTAGAGGAAAGACTTTCCACTCTTCCCAGACACTCCATGTTACAGGTGAAGAAACTGAGGAACAGGGACTGGAACAGAGCAAGGACCCAATACATATTTTTTGAATGAATGAGCAGATGAGTGAATTATAGTAAGAAAACAACTAAAAAATGATTCTCTAAAATATGACATAAAACATGCTAAGTGACCAGTATTTGTTGAGTGACAGCCCCATGCCAGGAGATTTCCTAGGTGCATAGCCAGGTACCATGGTGAAGAAGGCCTTCTGTGAGGCTGTGGATAGAAAACCCTGTCAAGGCCGGGCTCGATGGCTCAGCCTGTAATCCCAGCTTTTTGGGAGGCCGAGGCGAGTGGACTGCCTGAACCTGCAAGTTTGAGACCAGCCCGGGCAGCTTGGCGAGACCTTGTCTCTACAATAAATCAAAAAAATTAGCCGGGCATGGTAGTGCACAACTGCTTGGAAGGCTGAGGTGGAAGGATCACCTGAGCCCAGCAGGTCAACACTGGGGTGGCTGTGAGCGTGCATGCGTGCCACTGCACTCTAGCCTGGGCAACAGAGTGAGACTTCAACTCTAAAAAAAAAAAAGAAAGAAAAGAAAAGAAAACCCTATCAAAGCCACTAGCATGTGCTGACAGCTAGCTGAGCCCTGCACACAGATTGTCCCAGCTAAGACACACAGGCGATGATACCCACGGCTCCCATGGGTGATGCTGAGAAGCACCATTGAAATAGATGCCTCGCCCCTCCCAGACCTCCACAGAGAGGTTCAGCAAGGACACTGCCTGGGACATAGCTAATCCAGAAGCCACAGTGCTCAGAGACCCCCAGGAGGCACCTCCTGGAGCACCCACTACATTGCCTCCCTCCATCCATCTGTTCATCTAGCCATCTTTGCATTTCCCTTACTCCCCAACAGGGTGTCCAGATCTCCCTTCCAGACACTTCATAGAAGATGAGAAGCACCCAGTCAACACTGCAATAAGGGGTAGAGGCTTACCACCAGGACCCCCGTGAGGCTTTTGCTCACACACCAGCCCTTCACACCTCGTGGTGCACCCAGTGTTTGTGGATTACAGAAAAACCCACAGGGAGGACCCAGATGACCACACAGCTTTCAAAACTGAGGCAGTGTTAGATAAGCAAACAAATATCCCTTCCAGGTACCTTAATGAGCTAAATGTGAAAAGCAAAACTCTTACATTTTAGAAGAAAACATGGCAGAATATCCCCATGAGCCAGAGTAAAGAAGGATTCTCTTACATGGAATTTCAAAAAAGCACAGAGAAAAAGACTGATAAAACTGACTACATTATTCAAATGAAAAACTGCTGGACCAATGAATTCACAAATACACAGTGGAAAGCCAGGCAAACAGCCTGGGAAATGACATTTGCAATGTAGGTAACCAACAAAGGGTTAGAATCCAGGATAAATGGCACACGCCCTCAAATCAGTTAGAAATAGAAAAACAACTCCAACAGAATGAGTCCAGACTCCCTGGAGGCACTGGGCAGAAGAGGAGTCCAAGAAGACACCAGGCAGAGGGGAGAGGCTCCCTCTCACCAGTTACAGGGGACAGCAAAGTCACACAACAGTGAAAACTACAGCACAACAGGCAGCTGGCAAGGATGGGCCCCAGGTTCTCTTGAGGCCAGAAGAGGGAGGCTGGGCTGGGAAGAAATTGCAGTATCCAACGAGGCTGAAGGCGAGCGTGCATCCTCCATGCCCAGCAATGCCACCCTGGCAGAGGCCAGGAAGACTCCCTTTGTAGTACCAGGAAACCCTGAAAAGGAATGCTCACCCTGCAGTCCTGCGCACAAGAGTGGAAATGACCCACTCTCCTACCAGCCGGGGATAGGAAATGAGTTGTGACATTCACATGCCAGAGCAGTGTGCAGCAGTGGAAACAAATGAAATTTAAGCCATGACACAACATGGATTAATCTCAAAATTATAACATTACTTTTTCAAAGATTTTTTAAAGTAGCAGAGGGATACATATAGCAAGATCCATTTACATAGTTTTAAAACATACAAAGCAAGATTTTATATACATATATAGTTTATATGTAATTGTATCTGTGGTAAAATATAGAGACATGGATTTAGGAGATATAGTCACCAAATTATTGATGGCTCAAGGAAGGGCAGGAGGAAGGGTGCTTGGTGGAGGGAGGTTCACAGGATATATGGACTGTATAATTATATCAAACAAAAATCTGAAGCAAATATGAAATATGGATGTAGAATGTTAAGATTTGGCAAAGCTGAGTGATGGCACCCAATGCTCTACCTGAGTAAAAGCAGCAAGTCCCCTCTCTCCACACCCTAAGAATGAAGGGAGAGACCCTCACTCACTCACTCCTCAGGTTCCTGCCCATGGTGAACACAGGGATTCATTTAGCTCAGCCCAGCACCAGTCTCCCATGGGTCACCCCAGTACCCTAGGGGCTCTCAACTCCAGGTACATGTGAGAAGCATTCAAGGTGAGTTTCAGAAATATATGCGCTGCACCATCCCTGAAGACTGATCCAGTAGCCTGGGAGAGGACCAGGGACATGGTAGTCTTTTTAAAAGACCCCAGACCTAGATTCTCCCCAACACCCAGCCAGAGGAAGATATGCCTCAGAAGCCCAGCAGCAATCCTCAGCCCTCACGGGCTCTGCTCAATTGACCCTGCCTCTCTGCACCTGATCCTGCAGTCATTTCTGAGTCTTAATCCGGAGAGTGCCCACACCTGACCTTGAAAGTCTGCACTACGTCTGTTGTGCTAGGTGCTATGCTATACACTTGGCAAGGTTCTCAATTTGTCCTCACTTCAGGACTCTGAGACAGAGGCCATCAGCCTTACTTTAGACATGAGGAAACAGCCTGTCCAGGGACACACTGGGAGCAATGGGAAGGGCAGAGGGGAACCCAGGCTTATCTGACTCCTGGGCTACAACATCTGTTTGTCCATCTTGAACTAAGGTATCCTATCATGCCTCTTGGAATGAGCCCCTTGTTTAAAACTGCTCATTGCATCATGCAATCTGGCAGATGTCAATCTGAAACAAATCTCAACCTGCTAGCTACAGCTGGCAGGTGGCTGTCACCCTGGACTCCCTGTCTAATTAGCTAGTGGGAGTGGTCAGCTGAGAGGGACCACCAGCCAGGGACTAAGAGGCCCTTAGGAACTATATGCAACATTGTCTTCAGGGTGGGCCTTCTTTATTCCTTAAAAATGTGCTATGACATTTCACAAGAGAGGATATTTAAAGAGACTCCTCTTTTAATCACCAGGAAAATACAAATTAAAATGAAAATAAGATACTGTACTACTACACACCCACCAAAATAGCTAAAATAAAAAGTAAAGATAAACAGTTGGTGAGGATATAAAGTACCTAGAACTCTCATATATTGCTAGTGGGAGGATAAATTGGTACAACTACTTTACAAAACCATTTGGTAATATCTTCTAAAGGCTGAACATGAACTTACCCTATGGCAGCCATTCTATCCCTAGGTATATCTCAAAATAAATGCATATATATGTCCAGCAAAAGACATTTATAAGAGTGTTTATAGCCACTCTATTATTGGTAGCCATAGCTAGAAATAATTCAAATTTCCATCAGCAACAGAATGAATAAATAACTGTAGCATGTCATACAATGTGAATATCATACTCCAGTATAAACTAGCAAAAATCAGTAATACATAATACACATAAATCTCAGACACATAAAATTAATCAAAAGTAGCTAGAGACAAAATATTACAGGTTGTACACTTCTATTTGTGTAAATATTTTTTAAAGGCATAATCTATGACCTTAAAAATTAAAGACACTGTTTACCACTGTGTGAGGGGTAGTACCTGGTATAGGGCATGGGAAGTTCCTGGAGAGCAGGTAATACTTTACATTTCGATCTAGGCAGTGTTCACACAGCATGTTCACTTGGTACCTTTTTTTTTTTTAAGAAACAGAGTTGCCCAGGTTGGAGTGTACTATAGCAATCACAACTCACTGCAGCCTCAAACTGCTGGGCACAAGGGATCCTCCCACCTCAGCCTCACGAGTAGCTGAGATTACAGACACACTCCACCACACCCAGCTAATTTTTAATTCTTTTGTAGAAACGAGGTCTCACTGTGTTGCCCAGGCTCATCTTGAACTCCTGACTTCAAGCGATCCTCCCAAAATGCTGGGTTTACAGGTGCAGCCACTGTACCTGGTACACTTAGTATAATTCAATCAAATGTTCACTTATGACATGTGCTTTTTAAATATGTATGTTGTACTTAGACAAAAAGTTAACTTGATCTACAGCTAGCACATATGTGACCTAGAGAAGAGACTGACCGGCAACCGAGTATCCAGCAGATTCGTGTGCAGAACGCAAGCGTACCTGAAGGCAACTGGGCCAGGTGCTTATATGCCTTGTGCAGGTTCTTCCGGCAAAGTGGGTGGGGATCATTCAGCAGGAAGGACAGGGCAAGGATGACATCATGCTCTAGAAAGCCATCTCTAGGGAAGAAAGGCAGGTGGATACATAACTGAGATCATGCCTGGGGAGAACCAAATGAGATCAGTGCTCCTGCTATAGTCTGATCTATGCAACCTGGGACGGACCACATTCCTCTGGCTTTGTGGGAACAGACAAAGGCCAGAGGTAGACAATACATTATGGATCCTGAGAGTCTAGAGACCAGAACAATGTGGCTTGTGTCATGGCAAGAATCACACAGCTCTGCCACTTTCTAGCCAGGACTCAGACTCCAGCCCTTTGTGCCCCCAGCTCCTGATTTTCACTCTTCTGAGCCTCATTCCTGTTGTCTGTGAAATGAGCATAATTAGGCCCCAGAGGCTCAGGACCCCTCACCTGAAGCTACAGGGCATGAGCTCAGCAGGTCCGGCCCCCCTGGCCTTCACTGGTCTCCCTCCCCTCCACAGCTACGTTTGCCTGTTATACTTGTTATCATTATGTAAGCTAATTAAATATTAGCTAAGCCAATTAGATGAGAGGAGATTTTTAAAATTTTTTCTTACTAGAAAAAATTGAATGCTTTCGAAAGATTCAAAATGGAGTCTCTTTAAAATAGTGAGATGATTGTAAAAGATTCTAGAAGGTTTTTGCATACAGATTATTTCATTAATATCTTTGAGTTCTTACACTACTTTAAAGAAACCAAAGCTGCAAATCAGATGAAGTTACAAGTGTGGCTTAAACAAAAAAGATGACTAGAGGGAAATGTCAACCAGTGTCCATGGATCCCACACAGAGATTGGCAAATGCCTTATCATTTATGTTTTGGGTCAAAATGAGCTGTCTAAAGGAAATATACCATTTCTTCAATTGCTTTGCAACCATTTCTTTTGATTAACCAAAAAACAGCTGGGCCCAGCTGCATCTGGAAAGAGAGCTTCTGGGATCATACCTCTTGTGACTTGGTTCAGGAATAAAGAAGTCATGTGTGAAGCCCTTAGCCAAATGCCCAGCACACAGGAAGTGCCCAAGCAATTGTGCTACTGTAGCATAGGTCACGACTTAACCTTACAGTGTGTTCTGTATAATTCTAGAAGAAGAAAATCACAGTGGGACACAAAAGTTGCAGGGGCCTTCCCTGACTACAAGGTCCTCAGTCAGTACCTGAATATGTACTCCATGATGCTCATGGTTTAAAAGTTGGTTGTGTTTGCTCGTAGAGCATGTGCCCCCTCACCAGAGGCGAGCAAGAGGGCAGAGGTCAGGCTACCCAAGAAGTTCTCCTGTTTGTGGGATGTCATGCAAATTAAGCCCTCAAGGTGACAAGATGCCAAACCAGGGGCTGCCATGCTCATTACCCCTCCATGTCACTACTTGTATGGGTAAAAGAGAGTAGAAGGGTTTCAACCTGGAAATCAGGGCAGTTACTTAGCACGTACCCTCATCAGAGCTCTACAAGCTGTTGGCGTCAGTTATAAGATCACCACTGAACTCAGGGAAAATTTAGAAGTTGGCTACATTTCTAGAACACTGAAGTAGTGTGCAGGCCAGGCTGTATCAGCTCCTTGGTCAGGAAGGGTCTCTTCAACACATCCTCCAGCCTCGATAACGTGGGACAGCCAGGACCCCAGCTCAGGCTCTCTGGGGCTGCTAAACAAAGCTGATTCCCTCCTCCCCAGGCATTTTACTTCATTATAACTGCCCAGGTTTCAAGGACCTCCTCTCAGCATCTGTGCCCCCTCAGTGAGGGTTACCACCTAATGTCCATATCCAGTCCAGAAGAGAGGAGAAAAAAACAATAAAAGGATGAGAAATACTTGACCCCTGTGTGCCTGTAAGGTTTTAAAGCATCTTCCCTGCATCATCTCAGATAAACCAAATGAGGCTAGGATCAGAACTCTTGCCCAGTTCACAGACCAGGAAAGAGTGCCCCCACTCTACTGATCTGTCCACAACTCTGACCTGCCCTTCTTGGTGCAGAGTGTGTGAATTAGGGCACTCAACCACGACATTACCTCCCCACACACACACACCCCATTCATGGCACCCTAATGGGTCAGGGCTACCACAGGATCAGGCATCAAGGTGGCAAGAGCTTGGGGACCAACAGGGCTAAGCAACTTTGGCTTTCATGAGATGCCCAGAATTCTTGCCACAATTAGAAGCCTCTCTGAATGGGTGTTTACACCAAATAAGCCCAAAAGCAGTCATCACCTTGCCTTTCCTTCTTTCTGGGTCTGTGCACACTTGGAAGTGCTCCCCTTTCTACAAGAGACCTGGGGCAACTTGGGGGTGTTTGTGATGTGGGGTTCTATTTTTTTTTTTGAGTTGGAGTCTCACTCTGTCGCCCAGGCTGGAGTGCAACGCCACACTCACGGCCACCTCAGCGTCGACCTGCTGGGTTCCGGCGATCCTTCCGCCTCAGCCTTCCAAGTAGCTGGAACTACAAGCGTGTGCTACCACGCCCGGCTAATTTTTGATTTATTGTAGGGACGAGGTCTCACCAAGTTGCCCGGGCTGGTCTCAAACCCGCGGGCTCAGGTAATCCACTCGCCTCGGCCTCCCAAAGTGCTGGGATTACAGGCTGAGCCACCGAGCCCGGCCAGGTTTTATTTTTAATACAAAGTAAAACTAGCAATCCCTGGTGAAGAGAGTGAGCTAAGCTGACAGAAAGTACCTCAAATCTGCTGCCCCAACTCCTAGCTAAAATGCCAAATGAAATATTTCTTTTTTATTATTTTTTATTTTTTTAGAGTCAGGATCTCATTCTGATGTCCAGGCTGGAGTGTAGTGGCACAATCATAGCTCACTGCAGCCTCGACCTCCTGGGCTCAGGCGATACTTCCACCTCAGCCTCCTGAGTAGCTAGAACTACAGTGCCACCAGGCCTGACTAATTTTTTTACTTTTTTGTAGAAATAAGATCTTACGATATTGCCCAGGTTGGTCTTGAACTCCTGGGCTCAAGCAATCCTCCTGCCTTGGCCTCCCAAAGTGCTGGGATTACAGGTTTGAGTCACCACACTCGGCTAGAAATATTTCTTAAATATAAAATGTGAAGCCGTGTTTACACAGGAAAGAGACATTTACAGGTGCCAAAACCAAGGAGAACCTCAGCGTCATGAGGTGAGGCCACTAGTTCAGACCCGATGTGCACTTTGAAGCTGGTATTTTAACATCAGCATGAGGACAGGAGCCAAAGCCACAGGCCCTATGAAGCCTCCTTTCCTCCCATAAAAAGCTAAGAAAAAGCAAAATTGTTGCAGATGTGGAATCTGAACTTGCTTTCCACTTTCAAAGTAGGAAGCTCAGAACTAGGAACTAACATAAAAATTAGCCTGGAACAGAAAGCCCCATTAGGCCCCAACAGAGGTGACCAAAACTACCCCACAAAGAGGCCTGCTCTGGCCAAACAGAAGTCCCACCAAAGACCAGTGCCACAGAAAAAACATCAAAACACTCAAGGTGATTCAAGGGCATCTGCCCAGAGAAGGGCTACTGCATAGTATAACACTGGTTTCCAGAACAGCAGCCCACCTGCCTATGTTATGGGTTGCCATGTTGTAGAGCACCTCGGTGGTCTTTATCCTCACCATGTTGTTGCTATCTTTTAGCGAAGCTTTCAGGCTCTCCAGGAAGCCTATGAGGCAAAAAATACAAAAGTAAAACTGAATGTCTGCCAGTCTCAGAAATCAGCTAATCCAAAAGTTAGCAGGTGGGCCAGTGTTGGGCAACAAGAGGTACCAACATTCTAGTGCTTTGGGGCGTTGGGTAATCATGTTGGTTACACAGCATTTCAGAGTCACTGAAAGGGTTCATATCCAGGAACCATCTCATCTGACCCTCCTCAAGCCTCTCCCTGCATACTTCCTACAGTGTCTTCTCTCAAAATCTGCCATAAGGTTAAGACAATGGCCTTTGCCATTTTTTTGACTCCAGAAGAGATGTGAGGTCCAATTATAGCCCTGTCCCAAACTAGTCACATGACCTTGAGTGGGTTACACCTAGGGAGATACCAGATTTATCAAATAAAAATTTTGGTATACTTACTTATCAAGGAACCATCATAGACTCACACCCCTTCCCTAGAACTTGGTTTTCTTACCTCTTGGTTGAGGATTTGTCCTCCCTCACTGGTGGTTGCTATGAGAACTAAGATAACTCCGGCACTGCACTTGGAGTGGAGTTGGCCTGGACCAATAGCAATCCTTATTACTGAAGTTCTACCCAGTAGCCAAGGCCATGCTAGGACCCCAGTCATGGTCACTTGGTTGCGACACTCTCACCTATTCTGATGGCTTCGTAGACATATTCAGGGTCGTGCATGAGATCACACAGGGCCATGAGGGCTTTCTGCCTCGTCAGCAGGTCCTCTGAGTTCAGCTCCTCATTCAGCTTGGGCAGGGCCCGACAGCCATAGGCAATGGCAGCCTGGGTGGGGTTGATATTGGGGGGCAGATACGTGGAGATCTGAGCATGGGCCATCTTTCCACAACTACAAAGGACTTTGAAAACGAAGCTCTGCAGAAACCAAAAAGCTGTCATTACTACCATTGTGATTTAGAACCTACTTCTCATCTGATCCTCAAAACTGTGAAGGCAGGTGGGTGGGCATTTTTATTTCCATTTTACAGAAGAACAAACAGGCTGAGAACAATGAAGAGATTTGTTCACAGTGAAGGTAAGTAGCAGCCCAAATTGCAAACTCCAGGGTTCTCCCATGCAGTAATGCTTGACAAAAGAAAAAGCTACTGATACTTTACAGACTAGGTCTTCAGTCAAAGGCACCAAAAGGACAAAACAAAACAAACAAGCAAAACCCAAGATGGTCACACCATTTAAAGCTTATCTTGTGCAAGAAATAACTAATACCCAACTCAACGACCTCATTAGGAAGGGACTTGTATTTTCCATATTTTACAAATGAGGAAACTGAGGTTTGGGCCAAGGAGCTTGCTGGTGGTCACAGAACTGTTAAAGCTAGGAGCCAATGTTCAAATCCAGGTCTAGTTCCTTCACTGCCAGGTACCCACATTCCAATGCTTCCAACACATCCATGAAAATGAATTAAGGTTAAAAGATTATTTATTTTATTTTTAAGGACAAGGTCTCATTATGTTGCCCAGGCTGGACTCAAACTCCTGGACTCACTCGATAAAGGGTGATTCATTTTTATTACACACATACACCCTTTGAGCAGCTATAGGTAGTTAAGGTTTAGCAGTTAAGAACTGGCTCCTGGCTCCAGACCCAGGCCATAGGCGGCCCTTGGTAAGTTAAATCCTCTGTGTTGTTCTGCAGCTGCAAAGGTGAGGTGATAATAGTACCACCTTCCCCCCCTCCCAGACTTGTCATATTAACTGATACACATGAGCTCGGAATACCAGGACTCCAGACATGTTGGCTGTGGTCATTATGGTTGCTACTGCATTTGGTGGCATGGACAGGTCCCAGTCCCGTAAGAACCTACTCTAGTAAGAGGTGAGCCATACTTTTTGACACGGGGCACCAGAAAACAAGAGGAGGAGAGGGGGCCGGCCTCCGAGGGACGCGGCCATATTTGATTTGGGCGCCCTTCCGCGAACGGTATGCGCGGGGGTCAGGGCACTCTCCTCCTCTAAGGGGTATGAACTCCGGGAGTCCGCGGGTGAGGGGTCTTAATTTAGGGTATGGGGACACGGGCCAGGTGTGAGTGGGACTGGGTGGGTTACGGGGTTCCCCTGTATCCAGGCAGCTGTTCCGCCGCCGCCGCCTCACCTGCCTCAGCGCGCGCAGTTTCCCAACTCCCTCCGCACGCAGCGCGCGCCCGTTGCCAGGCGACCAAGTTGCCAAGCGACCCTAGAAGCGTCCGCCGCGCCGCACTCTGACCACTCGGCGCCACCGCGCAGGCCCGAACAGCCTTGTGCTGGGGCAAGCTGCAAATGGGAACAAGAATATGTTACAGGGTTACTGTGAGGACCAGAGGCGGCTCAGCTTTGTTCCAGGTACAAAAGGGAAGGGAAGGAAGGGATTTATTTACGTCCTTCTCAGTACTGGACACTTTGCATGCCTTTGATCCTCAGAGTAATCCCACGAGGTGGTAACATTATCCAGTTCAGGGCCAAGAACGTCAGAGAGGTTCAGTAGCTTCCCCTAAATCCCACAGGCCTAATCGCAGGACTGCCTAGCCCTGGCGCACCCGCCTTCGTCTGCAAGGTGACCGCCTGGTAATGACAAAGGTTGGCCTTTGCATTGGACACCGCTAGCCAGAGTGGTTTTTCTCAAAAGCAAGCCAGACCTAGCCACCACCTGCATAAACCTCCCCCGCATGGCTCCCCACAGGTCTCAAGCCTGAGTCCAAACTCCTAGCCTACTGTTCAAGTGCCTTGGAGATGGCTTTCTGCAGCCATAATGTACTGTCTTTTAATCCCTCAAATGGCCAGTTCTCTCCCACAACCTAAGCTGCCTGTAGCACCAACTACCTCTTTGTTCTTCAGGACACAACTTTGTGGACACTTCCTCCATGAAGACTTCTCCCTAAAGGAGTGAAGGACATACCATTCCAAAATATACTGAATTAGTATATTGATTATTTCAAGTTGACAGCATTGGGGAAATTGTAGTTTTAAAAGCGTTAGTTGATCTGTCTCTTACTACCTGTAGCAAGCCATAAAGATTCTCTGGGAGAGGTACCCTCCCCACACCACAGTGAGAAAATAGCCCTTATCACCAGAGACTGGAAATTGGGGCTACAATGGGCCTGAATAAATGTACTTAACGAAGTAACCCTTATTTTCCATCAGTTTTACACCCCCGTTTATCTCCTAGTGTTTCCCCTAGAATGTACTACCCTTAGCCAGATCCCCTTTGTCCTGTCACTTCTCATATTTATCGTTTTGTGTTTAAAATGTATAGAAGCACCTTTCTTTGGTCACTTTTTCAGACTTCACTCTTCTGTGAACATCTCCTTGTACATGTAAAACTAAGAAAATCTGTATGCTTTCCTCTTGGTAATCTGCCTGGTGTCAGTTTGATTTCTAGATCCAGTCAGAGCCAACTTAAGAGCTATGGGAGGGGGGACGGGGGTTGGAAGTGATCTCCGGCTTCCCTTTATCCCTAAATCCAAATTAGTAAGTGATCCCACAGCTTAATTCCCCCTTCTTCTAAATCCCATTGGCACACTCCCTACTTTTAATTTTCTTTTTATTTCTCTGTTTCCCCTAGCTTCTCTGAGTGAGGACACCATGTCAGTTCAATTTTCTTCTCCCACCCCATTTGTCCAACTCTTGGCACTCTACGGTGTGGGCACATCTCCTAGGCCAGGGTCACCAGGACAACGTGTCCCCCGCCCCCTCCCCCTGTTCCCCCAACATGTTCTGCAGCCCAGGCCCTCCCTCATTTCAAACCAGGAGGCTTTCAGTAAATGTAGAGCAAATGAATGGTTAATGGACTAATCAAGCTTTACAATCTAAAAGCAGTCTCACCATCTCAAGTAATCTTAACAACAAACCCTTGAAGTAATCAGATCCATATTTAGCTGAGTAAACTGAGGTAGAGCAATTCACCTAAGTTCACCCATCTAAGTCAGCAACCTTAGCAGTGAAACTCATTACAAGGCATCAAACACTAGCCTCCAGCATATTTAGCTTTAAGAGTTAAAGATGACTGACTTAGATCTGTGTACCAAGGATCCCATACTGTGGTGAAGAAAAATAAAGAAGCTGAATCAAGGAGGTTCTCAAAGCTGGGAACCTCGGATCTCTCCTAATCTGGTTCCACAATTTTATTAGGAACTCTGGAGGCCATCTAGCCCCACACACCTCATTTCCAAACCGAAACTAGCTCAGAGGAGCCCACTGACTCAGGTCAACTTTCTAACAGCCACTGATTTTTTAAAATTAATTTTTAAATTAATCTTTCAAAAAGCAATAAGGAAATTAATTTTATAGCAAGAGCTTTAGAAATCAGGCATGTCATAGTCAGACAACATTGGACTCAGAACAAGGCAGATTAAGGTCGGTAGGTGATAGGCATGTCCATTCCTTGCCACAGCAAGAACTCTGCCACCAGCCCTCAAGCAGGGCCCCACCTAGAGCCCCGGATCCACCCTCTGGCCTCCCTGGCCCCACCTATCCATCACCGCCCCTGTTGTCATGGTGATCTGCGCTCCTGCGGTATCCTAGAGTCTCTCTGCCGACAGCCCCGCCCAGACTCCAGGGAGCTCTCGTAGCTACAGTAATCGCCGGTGCCAGCTGCGTGCAGGACTCTTGACTGTCAGTGCCGCCCAGACCTCGCCCTTAACGTCGGCCATTCGTCAGACGCCATTCGTCAGACGCCCGCCTGTCCCGAGTGCCCTCGTCGCCATGGTGATCGCCGCTGCGGCCCAGGACTAGGCCGCGCGGAGCCCTCAGCCTTCGCAGCAGCTACGGGTGAGTCCTCCCGCCCCCTTTGTCCGACCCTCGGCCCTCCACTGTGTGGGCACGTCTCCTAGGCTTCGGTCGCGAGGACGACGCGTTCCCCGCCCACCCCCTACCCCTTCCAAAGCGTTCTGTGGCCCGGGCCCTCCCTCATTTCTTGAACTTTCACTCTGGGCCAGGCCAGTGCTGGTCCCCGGAAGGAGAATAACCGGGTCAGATGGAGGAGGACAACAGCAGACCTTACCCAAGGCTACCCTAGTGGGTAGAGGGGGATGGACAAGAAAAAGGGAGGGAGGACTGTTGAGTTCGCTTGAGGGGACAGATGCTGGATGGGGTGAGGAATTTGAGGGTAAAGGCCTGCTGGCTGACACTTAAGACACCCAGCCCACTTAGCGCCTTCAATCTTTAGAGACTAGGAGCAGGAGCCCCCTCCCCACTCTACTTTCACACCTAGGCTGTGACCCACACAGCCTAGGCGTGGAAGTGGTGTCTGTGCCAAGCGTCACACTCCAGTGTGGTAAGCTCAGAGAGGGACCCCTGCTCAATAGACACCTGTCATTGGAGAGGGTGGACCCAGGTCTTCTGACTCCCAGACAGGGCAGGGCAGTCCTGGTATACCCACACCTGCAGATTGACTTCCTGTGTCCAGATGGCCACTACCTGATATTTCAAACACGGAAGGAGGCTTGGATCTGTTTTAAAGCGATAAAAAGTTAGACAGAAATGTATGGATGCATCCCCAGGGATTTGCACAGCTTCCTAACTCTCTTTTCTCTGGTTGGGTCCACAAGACTCTGGAAGAATGAGGTCCTCCCTAACACCTTGGGGATCCCCTGTGAGCCGGGACCACATCATCTCCAGCTTCCCTAAGGTAGAGTTATTATGCTCTCCTGACCCTGAGACCACATCAGCACTTCCCGGTCTGCACTCACCCCAAAAATAAAACAGGTAAAATTAAGGACGTCTGTCTGTCATCAGATTTACAGGCTTCTCCTTGAGAAGGCGAGATACTGAGCATTGACTGCAAGAAGGGCCAGCAAGTTAATGGTGAAACCAGGTAGCAGTGTGGCATGAAGTTTATAAGGACTACAACTTTGCAGGCAGACAGTCCTGGGTGTAAATCTTGCTCTACCATTAAACTGTGTGACCATGGGCAACTTATTCAACCTCTTGGAGCTGCTTCCCCACTCATGGCAACCTGGAGATCCCGTGCAGTCGTGATTGCTGCTGTTCCTCATTATCATTACTGTTATAAAACAACATTCTAGTTTCCAGAGTCCAAATCCAGAGCTCTTTCCCTTTGCCATTCTGCCTTCCATTTCACCAAAAATGTATAGCTCTATTCATCTGCACTAAAATCCAATATCAGCTGCAGCAGGGACTGCAGATCAGTACAACCTCTGTAGGGGCAGTGGGACAATGTTTACCAACATGGCAAATGCCCCTGCCCTCTGAACTGACCTCCCCATGTATAGGAATTTACTCTGCAGATGTCCTGGCATGGATGTGCCATGTGCACAAGGACAGGTGCTACAGCAGTCTATAAAAACAGAAGGTCAGCCAAGTGCAGTGGCTCAAGCCTGTAATCCCAGCACTTTGGGAGGCTAAGGCGAGATGATTGCCTGAGCTCACAGGTTCAAGACCAGCCTGGGCAACATAGTAAAACCTCGTGTCTACAATAATTTTTTTTTTTTTTTTAATTAGCCAGGCGTGGTAATGCGCGCCTATAGTTCTGGCTACCTGGAAGGCTGAGGCGGAAGGATCACTGGAGCCCAGCAGGTCAACGCTGGGGGGGGGGGGCGTGAGCATGCCTGTGTGACAGAGTAAGACTTCAACTCAAAAAACAAAAAAACCAAAAAAACCAGAAGGTCAGATGTAACATAAATGTCCTTCAAGGAGGCTGGTTAAACAAGTAACACTACTTTCTGGCACAGATGAGGAACGAGACGCCTCCTCAGGGCTGACATGTGTGAGGGCTAAAGTGCCCTTCAGATTTGTTTAGTAAAAACACCCAGGTCCAGGTACAGTGGCTTGCACCTATAGTCCCAGCACTTTGGGAGGCCGAGGCAAGAGGATTGCCCAAGCCCAGGGGTTCGAGACCAGCCTGGGCAATTGGTGAGACCTCACCTCTACAGTATATCAAAAAATTAGCTGGGCATGGTAGCACATGCTGTAGTTCTGGCTACTTGGAAGGCTGAGGCAGAAGGATAGCCTGAGCCCAGCAGGTTGATGCTGGGGTGGCCGTGAGCATGGCACTGCACTCCAGCCTGGGCAACAGAGTGAGACTCTAACTCAAAAAATAATAAATAATAAATAAAACACCCAGAATAGAGTAAAGCATACTTCTGCGTGTGTAAAATCAAGGAGCAAGAGAAAAAAATATCTATGTCTGTTTATACATGGAGAAAAAATTTCTGCCTAAGTCCCCACTGTCAGTGGTTGCCTCCGTGTGGCTTGGGACAGGTGTGGAGGAAGAGCTTCTCTCCACAGAATGGCCTTTTGTATCTTTTTGATTCTGTGCCCAGACTGGTAAGGAGGCGCTGACTGCAGAACCTGGTTATTTGAGGCCTGTGGCCATTTCTTCTTCCTCCTTCTTTACTTTCCTCCTGAGTTCTCTCTTCACACACCCACAGAGAAGGCCTTTGTAACTCAGACCTCAAACAGTTCTCCCCAGGTTTTCCATCTCAACAGAGGCTCAGTTGCCTTCCCTATGGAGCTTGACAGTGGTAACTGGGAATGATGGAGACTGGCAATTTGTGAGCCAAAAGGAAGGGAAGCGTGATTGACACAAAACAGTTCAGGTCTCATGGGACAAAGGATCCCCATCGACAGAGCAGGACAACAAGGATCAGAGAGGTAGGGAGGTTGCCTGTCATTGCACAGCTGGGCATGGTGGAGCTAAGCTAGGATTTGACCCGGCTGTGTCTGGTCCCCTACTTCCCTACCCCAGGGAGGCATCCTGGGGCATCTGTCCTGTTCTCACAGAAGGCGAGATTCTCCCTTCCTGCCTGCAGTGGTCAGGGGTCACAGGCCACTGCTGAGTAAGTTCATCCTCCACCCCAGTGTCATACCACTTGAGACTGAGAAATCTGTGGTGAGGTCAGGCTGGGTCCACAGAGTGCTGCTTGGACAAGTCGTTTCCTTTACTTTGTGTGCCTCAGTTTCCCAGCCTCTAAAATCAACTCACACTTCCTACCCTGTGGCCTTTCTTACCAGTTCTCTCCAGTTGTCCAAAACTGTGAGATTCCTCTAGTGACCACTGTATGTGGATCGGCCCCCCAGCTTGAAGCTATCATGGAAGTTGACAGGAGAAACCCACTAGCTTTGTCATGACGTAGCTGACACTCTTCTTTTTCCTTTTTTTTTTTTTTTTTTTGAGTTGGAGTCTCACTCTGTCGCCCAGACTGGAGTGCAGTGGCTGCTCCTGGCCACCGCAGCCTCGACCTGCTGGGCTCTGGCAATCCTTCCGCCTCAGCCTTCCAAGTAACTGGAACTACAGGCGTGCACTACCATACCCGGCTAATTTTTTGATTTATTGTAGAGATGAGGTCTCGCCAAGTTGGCCAGGCAGGTCTTGAACCCGCAGGCTCAGGCAATCCACTCTCCTCAGCCTCCCAAAGGTACGGAATTACAGGCTGAGCCACCGAGCCCGGCTAGCTGACACTCTTCTACACAAAAGTGGACTGTTGGATTAAGCTGTTCACCTATATTCAGTTACTCCTCCAACAGCCACATGAAAAGGTACTGTTATGAGCATCCCCATTTTACAGATGAGGAAACTGGGACTCAGGCAGTTTTCTCAACTTGCTCTTGCTCCTCCCCCACTCCCTGCTGCCTCAATCACAACTGGAGGTGAAAGGGCAGATGGGTCAGGGAAGAACCCAAATCCATGCCTGAAAACCTGTAAGAGACACTAGGGCTGGAGAGGAGAACTGTGGCTCCAGGAAGTGCCTGGAGTGATAGAGCAGTGGCGGGGTGGCACCGTTGCCATGCACAGATCACACCAGCAGCCTCAACGGTACCCTTCTCACATTCTTGCTATGTTCCATACTTTAGTTTGTTTCACATCATTTATTTATTTATTTAATTTATTTATTTATTTATTTTTTTTTAGAGACAGAGTCTCACTCTGTCTCCCAGGCAGGAGTGCAGTACTACGATCACAGCTCCCTGGAACCTCGAACTCCTGGCCTCAAGTGATCCTCCTGCCTCAACCTCCCAAAGCACTAGGATTATAGCCACTACACCCAGTCCATTTTTTTCTAATTGTAAAACAAATGTGCAGTCAACATGAGTCATCACATCTTAATAGCCACGAAATTTATTGAGCAGTTAGTATGTTCCAGGTTTACTCTGTACTGATGGCTTTACAAACATTGTCTTATTTCATGCCCCCAAGTCTCTGGTGGGGAAGTTAAAGTTCAGAATAATTGGGCAACTGCCCAGGGTCACACAGCAGGTAAGGGTGGTAGGAGTGTATGCAATTCTTCCTGATGCCGAGGCTTGTGCTTTTAAACCACTGCTCAGGTCTGCCTTCCAAGAAATGTGGAAAGCAGAAAGTGCCTTCTAAGACATTTTTCAGGCACATATATGTATATTTTTAAAACAGAAATGGCATCAGAGATCCATAGACAGTATGGAAAGATCTTGGAGCCAAAAGGGCCCTCCCTGCTCACCCCTCATTTCACCCAGAGAGGGCCAAGGCCCAGAGAAGGCAGAAGTCTGTCACATTCATGCAGCAAGGGGACAGCAACCCAGGTGAGACCAAGATCTCCTGCCTGGGCTCTTTGATTTGGCCCAGCCCCTCTAGACTCACAAGTCCCCGAAGCCTTGGAGCCTCGGGATTGGGGAGACAGAAGATGAACATGACAAGGGGATAAGGGAAAGTTAATGAGACTGCCAGATGCTAGAGGCCTGGGAGGGAGGGAAGACTGGTAAGTAAGTCACCACCTTACTGCTGAGCTCCAGGGATGGAGCCTCAGCTTTGCAGGTTGATTTTTTCTGTTCTTTGCATCATTTCTGTCTCTTTGCAGTGGTACACACCTGATGCCTGCCTGCAGCTCAAGGAGAACTTCCACAGGCAGGTCAGCGCAGCCTGCCAACTCAGGAACACAGGGACTGTTGGGTGAGCCTGCAGGGCATGGGTGGAGGAGGAGATGGTGGGAAAAACCGTACACATGAATGTGTGAATGAAGGAATGAACAAAAATGAAATACACAGGCGAGGCGCATGCAAGCCAGTACAGGGCTGAAGATTGTGGGATTTTTATCTGGCTTCACTTGACACACCTCTTCCTCAGTAAGTCATGCAGGTAAACTTTCAGCCTGTGATCTTAGCACAGATCCATTTCCTATGTCTGGAATGTCTTTCCTAATCCCCTCACTTCCCCTTCCCTTCAGGTCTCCCTTCTTTGACCTCCACTGCCCCTCCCGCTAGCCTGGGCTGGGTGGGATGCCCCTCCTGTGTGCTCTTGTGCCCCAAGAACTTATCTCACAGAATTGCACCTTTGCCTGTCTGGATTCCTCACTGAACCTGACCTAAGAGGGCAAGGACTGTGACTGTCCTGTCCCTGCCTCGGCAGAACCTGCCACCACCAGCAGAGATTTTTGCAGCAGTCGTTCCTTCTTTTAACAAACCCCTCACCCTGAGGAGTTTGCAGTCCTCTAGGAAGTTGACTGAGCTCACAGGTGTCACACAGGTATGGTGAGGCCACCAGAAAGCCCAGCTCAAGAGTCTCCAAGCTACACAGAGTGAGGCAGAGTTCAGGTCAGAATGGCCAGAGTAGCCGTGGTAATAGGATGGGTAAAGGCATCATTTGGGGAATGCCAGTGCCATATCAGGTGCCATACAGAGATGACCTCCTTGACCCCTCATAGTAGCACTGGACATGGAGACACTGAGACACAGAGGGTGCAAGACTGCTGCAAGACCTTGCCAGTACCTTTACTGCTTCATCTGAGAAATGGAGTCAGATGAAGCCATCCTAGAATGAGAAGGCCATCTGGGAGCAGGGTAGACACAGCCCCTGCCCACATGGACGTAGAGAGGTAAACTGCAGGCCAGGTCACCTGCTGCCTGCAGGTGGAGAAAGTGCCTGTCAAATGTTTACCCAAGTCGGTTGCTGTGATAATTGAGCATCTTTGAGCTGCAGAAACTCTGAAAGTATTGTCAACAGGCATGGTGGCATGTGCCTATGGTCCTAGCTACTCAGGAGGCTGAGGCAGGCGGTTTGCTTGGGCCTAGGAGTTTGAGACCAGCCTGGGCAACCTAGCAAGCATCCACTTCTACAAAAAAACACTCCCAGAAAAAGGCTGCTGCTGAGTGCAGGACACACACAGAGGGTAAGGGTGACAGCTGCTCTGGGTGAGCAGTATCCCCAGAAAGCAAGAGCCTCAAATTTACCTCAAGCCCCAATGTATGGATCCTGAGTCCTGTTCATGTCAGGCCCCTTGGCCTGTCTGTTTCTTGTGCCAGTGTCTCTCGGCCCTATGTCTGCATCTTTTGTACAGCTCCCTGCTAGCTTGGACATGCCATGGCTCTTACTTACCACAGACCCACCTTGGGCTTGTGCCTCTACCCCTTGGCCCGTGACTCAGCCTCTTGTCATGCCCATTTCTAATTCTCAGGACAGGAACTTTTTAGTCAAGTGGGCTCAGGGGTGCAGCCCCAGGCAGAAGAGTCCCCAGAACAAACACAGGCTCTCTCATCCTCCCCTCTGAGGGTCAGAGAGAGAGGACAGACTGTCTCAGCAGGGTGGCCCATTCTGCTTTCAAGAATGAGGGGTGGCTCATCAGCAGAGTTCTTAGAGCTCAGGGAAGGAAGGGCCTGTCAGTGTTTGAGGATGTTTTTAAAACCATGGCCGAGAGCAACATGGACATATTTTTCACAGGCTCAAACTCTCCAAGGTGGTAGTCGTTGGTGACCTCTACGTGGGGAAGACCAGCCTCATCCACAGGTATGAGGCTTCCTTGGCCCTGTTGACCACGCCTCCCGGCACCAGGTTGTCACACCCTTGCCTAGAGGCCCAGGTAATGGTGTCATAGTGGGAACTGTGTGGTTGCAAGGAGATGCTTTGGCTCAGCCTGGTGGGAGCAGAGGGGCGGGGTTGCAAGAAACTGGGGAGATGGTAGGGTTAGTCAGGAGCCTGGCATTCATCACATGTCCCGTGGGGCCATGAGCTCACCCCTCCACTGCCCTCCCTGCAAATGTACAGTTAGCTTTACTCTTTCTGAGCCACAGAGTTTGCCTTCTGGGTTCCCATAGCCTCCCTTCCCCCACATTGTCCTTGTTGGCTAACCTGCCTGTCCACTGCCTCCGTGGGCCTTCTCTTCCTTATTGCTCCTCTCTTGGTGGACCTTACTTGCCTCCAGACTTTCACTGTCACGAGTGAGCTTTTGTGCACATTACCTCTCTAGTGACTTCCTCACCTCCCACAGGTTTTGCAAGAATGTTTTTGACCGAGACTACAAGGCCACCATTGGGGTAGACTTTGAAATTGAGCGCTTTGAGATCGCCGGGATTCCCTACAGCCTCCAGATGTGAGTCACTGGTTCCCCCTTGTCCTGTGGGTGGGCTTCCTAGAGACACCTGGGAAAGGCCTTGGGGAGCTTCTTCTCCACTACGCCCTGTGTCAGCGAGGACTCACCACAAGTAGGGCTGGGGACGTGTGAAACCAAGTTTCCTGACTCCCTGAGTCCCTGGACACTCCCTCAGTCCCGATGGTTGTCTCGTTTTGGTCATCAGATTTGGGGAATGTCCTCACAGCCTGACCTCCCTGATGGCCCCACATCTGCCAGGGTGGGTCCCTCCCCAGGTCCTGACTCCAGCCATCCCCCACCTGGATCTCCTGTGACCTTACTCACAAGACCAATGGAATGGTCTCTAGCAAGTCGCTTCTGAGCTCTGAGGCTCTGTTTCTACTCTTAAAATGGGTCCAAATTCAGTCCTTGCATGCAAGACTTGGGAAAGAAGGGTTGAGGTAGAGGCTGTACCACCCACATCCTTCCTCAGGCCTGAAGCACCCATCTTCTTCCTCACACTACTGCCCACCCTCCTGCTCCCCTGCCTCCCTTTCCTTCCGTCTCTGTCTGTCTGTCTTCTTCCCTGCCAGGACCCAGGCATCTACCTTCAGTGGTCCACCGGCTTTAGCCTCACTCTGTTTCACCTTATAATAGCCCTGGGTCTTCCCAGGGCTCGCCCTTTCCCACCCTGACCGAGTACCTCACTCTGAACCTGGCCTTCCCTCTCCTTTAGCACCTGGAGGATGCTGAGAGCCTGTGGCTCCAGCCCCCTAGCTCTCCTGTGTGTCTGCAGATCCTGGGACATGAGCTTCTAGCTCTGTAAAGACAATACCCCCTCCTCTAAGGACTTCTCAGCCCCTGTGTGGCACTGGAGTAGAGGATAACAAATCCTGCTTGAGGGAGAGTACAGGGTCAGGCCAGAGCAGAAGAGACTGGGAAAACACTGGACTGCAGGACTCAGGGATCTGGAGAGCTGAGGAGAGCAAAGAGTCAGTGGAAGAGGCCCAGCTGGAGCCATGGGAGAGTGGTCGGTGATTGGGCTTTTTGCTGATGTGACCACAGGCCATATCTCATGAGAGGACCCAGGACAGAACAGAGGCACTCTTCTGGCTCTGCCTCTCATATTCTTACATTGAGGTCATTGCTAGCCTCCCAATGGGCCCATCTTCAGACTACCACCCCTAGCTCCTCCCCAGTCTTCTTCTGAAATGAAAGAAAATATTAATGAATTAATGAAAGAATGAAGCCAAAACATTCTGCATCGTGCTGGATCACTTGAAAAAAAAAATCAGACCACTCATGCCTTGTTTGTGGCTTGTCTACTTTTCAGTTTACGGGGAAAATTTTAATTTTGGCTTGTTGGCTTTTTTTTGTGTGTGTGTGTGTGTCAGAGTCTCACCCTGTTGCCCATGCTGGAGTACAGTGGCACAATCACAGCTCACCACAGCCTCAACCTCCTGGGCTCAGGCAATCCTTGTGCCTCAGCCTTCTAGTAGCTGGGACTATAGATGTGCATCACCAGGCCCAGCTAATTTTCTTTCTTTTTTGTAGAGATGAGGTTTTGCTGTGTTGCCTCGACTGGTCTCAAACTCCTGGACTCAGGTCATCCTCCCGCCTTAGCCTCCCAGAGTGCTGGTATACAAGTGTGAGCCACCACACCTGGCCTTGATCTGTTGACTTTTTTTTTTTTTTTTTGAGTTGTAGTCTCACTCTGTCACCCAGGTTGGAGTGCAGTGACATGCTCACGGCCACCGCAGCTTCTACCTGCTGGGCTCAGGCAATCCTTCCGCCTCAGCCTTCCAAGTAGCTGGAACTACAGGCGTGTGCCACCAAGCCCAGCTAATTTTTTTGATTTATTGTAGAGACAAGGTTTCCCCAAGTTGCCCAGGCTGGTCTCAAACCCGTGGGCTCAGGCAATACTCTCTCCTCAGCCTCCCAAAGTGCCGGGATTACAAGCTTGAGTCACCGTGTCCAGCAATCTGTTGACTTTAGAGAGGGATAAATTGGGGTTGGACTTCCAGACTCAGCCCTGCATAGTGACCACATGCTTTGTTCTAGGCCAGAGTGAGTAGATCTCAGCCTGTGCACCTTCCTCTCTTCTAGACTGCCCGTGGCAAACATCACTAATTGATTGTCACATTCTCAGCATCTTAAGTCCTTCTCAACATGGTGCTCCCAAGAACTGGAGCTAACTGCTCAGAGCTGCCTGTGGGCACCCTCATAGGTACCCCACCCCCACTCTGGGACTTGCAGTGCAGAAGGTAAAGCGATGCCCAGTTGCACATTAGCAAGTGGTAAAGCCACAGCTGGAGGCCCAGCCTAGAACTCCAGCACCATTCACAGGGCACTGCCACATCTTCAAAACAAGCCTTGTCATGGGCCATATGCTCCTTATCAATGTCCCAGTCAGAAGGGATCGAGCTGCAAGTCATTCATGGAAGTAGAATACTAATGCCATGCCCCTCCCCTAGGCACAGTGAATCCAGTGAGAAAAGTGACCCTTAGGAAGGGATTGTGAGGAGCTTGGGCAGTGATAGCTGGCTCATAACAGGCATTTCTTGAAGCCCATGTGACTGGCAGGCCCTCAACTCTCCCACCCAGGGTCCCATAGCCTATTGGCTCAGAGCATTGTGATCACTTCACCTGCTGCCACTGTCTCCCCTTCTCTCTCTTTCATTGCACAGCTGGGACACAGCCGGGCAGGAGAAGTTCAAGTGCATCGCATCTGCCTACTATCGGGGTGCCCAGGGTGAGCAGTGTGCGATGGGCCTCACCCACATCCCTGCTGGACTCCACCTCAAAAAGCCCGGCTCCTCTGCAGAGGCACCAGTTTTCTGTCCTCCAGGACCCACTGAGAAAACACCACCAGTCCACTGCCTGGGAATGGGGAAGCTGCCTTCACCCCAGGGCCTTTGGCTAGCTTTGGCAATCACACCCTTTAGGGACCCTGTGGTGTAGGTGCCAGCTTTAAATCTCAGTCTCAGTCTTTAGCTCAGAAAGATGCTTAGAGAGGGAAATCTTGTCCAGAGGCCCAAAGAAGAGCAGCATCAGACTTCAGGGGAGGTGGGGAGAGGCTGTCCTATCTTAGGAAAGGGCTGGGCCAGAGAGGAGGAGTAGGAGGGACACGATGGGAGGACTAGCAGGTCCTGGGGGGCCAAGGACAGCCTGGGAACTTGGCAGGGCTCATGGTCAGTAGGAGGCAGCAGCAGAGGCTCCCCATGGGACCCCAGGAAGAGACAGAAATTGACTTCAGTGGGAGATGTGAGGGAACTGTCAAAAGTATCCAAAACCAGACTCAAGTCACAACGCACCATTATGTCTACTTTGTGGTGGTGAAAAATTACATTTTCATTAAGGTTTGAAAGAAGCAAAACCAGGAAACAAACCATGAATGCGTCAATGCTGATCACGTTGCCTCCTGCACCTTTTGCTTCTCGGGCCTCTCTTCTCAAGGGGATACCTCCCCCTGGGAATAAGAGGTCTGCCTGGCACATCTCTGCACACAGCTGCCTGGCCACCATCACGCCTGTCCTCAGTTTCCTCCTTGCCTTCCCTCACCCTCTGCCCTGGGAGGAGGCGAGGGCTCTCCTGCTGCCTTTGGCTAAGGTGTGGAGGAAGCCCCAGTCCATCCCTGCTGACACCTCAGAGAGCACAGAGGCAGGCACTTTCTGAGACGCCCTCCCCGCGAGGCTCCCCTCGTCACCCTAACAGGGTTCTGGCCACCCTCAACACCACATGACAGGGCAGGGCCAGTGCCAGAGGAGCTTAGATGTAGAAAGGGCTGCATCTCCTGGCTTTCTGCCCAGCTGGCTCCCAGAAACTGTTTCCCTAAGGCTAGTTGTTGCTACTCGTCATCCTGGCCATAGCTGTCACTGGGTGAAAGTCGGCCTTTGTCAGGCCCCGGACAAATAGCCTTCCGAAATGGCTGCTCT
This sequence comes from Carlito syrichta, assembly GCF_000164805.1. Lineage (NCBI taxonomy): Eukaryota > Metazoa > Chordata > Mammalia > Primates > Tarsiidae > Carlito > Carlito syrichta. Next base: position 157,901 of record NW_007031221.1, on the reverse strand, counting down.
TGTTTAATCCTCCCAGCAACGCGGCGAAATAGAAGTATCGTTTTCCTCAGATGGGGAAACCGAGGCTCTCAGCAGTTGAGGCCCTCATCTGAGCTCCCTTACTATAAGTGGCAGAGGGTCTCTGTCACCAAAGCCCATGTGCTCCACACCTGCCTCGTCCTACTCCCCAGATCCCACCCTGAGGATTTGCTGCCAAGGGCAGGACAAGGAGGGCAGTGGGACAGTGGATCCCAGGGCAGCCATGGGTGTCTCTTCCCCGGCCTTCATCATGGAGTCTGGGGCTGAGTGCCTGGGTAGGCTGCCCAGCAGTTCCTTGGGAACTGGGCTTCTCCTGAGGAGCCAGGAGATGCCCAGGGGGAGCCCCTTTTGTCACACTGTTTGCCTTACCTGTTGCTGCTGGTTTTTTCCATGTGTCCAGTGATCATCACTGCCTTTGACCTCACCGACGTGCAGACCCTGGAGCACACCAGGCAAGTCTGGGCTTGGCGGCCCCTATGGTCCCCCTGGGTACAGGAAGCTCCTGGCAGGGCTTCCAAACCTGGGCTAGTGGGCTGAACCCCTATCCCCACAGTGGGGGTAAGTGACCAGACTCACTTCTCAAAACCAACTGTCCACAGACCACATCTTGTCCATTTGCCTCATTATCCCTCAGGCTGTGTCCCCAGCTGCCTCCGGGTTGAGGCCCGCACAGCCACACCCAGAAGGACCAGCATCTGCTTTAGTACTCTGCTATCACCGTCTTGCAAGTCCTAGTACTTTTTTTCACTTTACATTGGACCCTGAATGTTGTACAGCCAGTCTTGTCTGAAGGGACATGGATTTGGCAACTGTTGTCTTGGGCAGAGAGAACTGGCAAGGGGATGGATTCCGGGAAGCCATCCTGCTTCTGTCAGGATTCGTCCAGCTAGTATACCAAAGCCCTTTCACCTTCCCTGTTTCTGTGGCATTCACATCCAGTGTCTCCCGAACCTGCTTCAGTTGATAAAAGTGCAGGACTCACTGGGTGGGGGCAGAGCCAGGGTTAGGACAGGGTCCTCACCTTCCCTAGCCAGTGTCCTTGTATTCCCACCCCCTGGGGTCCACCAAGGCCCTTCTGGTTTCAGGACCAGCATCCTGCTCAGCCTGCAGGGGCCAAGGGGTCCTAGGGAGGATCTGAGAGCTTTCCCCATCTCCTGTTCTGGGTGGTGGCTAGGTGGTGTCACTCAGCCTGTCTCCCCTCTGCATTCCAGGCAGTGGCTGGAAGATGCACTGAGGGAGAACGAGGCAGGCTCCTGCTTTATCTTCCTCGTGGGAACCAAGAAGGACCTTCTGGTGAGCAGACTGGTGCTTGAGGCTGGTGTCCCTTGGGAAAATGCCTCCCCTTTCAGCTCATATCAGAGGGGAGAGAGGAAAAAGGAGGGAGGTGTCACAGTGGGAAGCAGACAGCTGTCTACCCCCAGGGGCTTCCCTGCAGCCAGGCCAGGATACTGCTTCAGCAAAGGCACTTCTCTCAGTCAGGGGCAGCATGTGAACAGGCAGAAGCAGAGGCCGTGCACCTGGCCAATGAAATGCAAGCTGAGTACTGGTCAGTGTCAGCCAAGACCGGTGAGTGGGGCCCAGACTGTTGCCTGGTGGAGCCAGAACACTGTTTTTGGGCAGGTCCTGCAGGGGCCGCATGCAGCTGTTACCTCTGCATCCATCTTTTCCTTCTGCGGCCGTGGCATGTACTGGTATCACAGCCCTGCCACTGTACTGGTGACTGGTGGTATCTTCTGTTGCCTGAGGTGTCTCTTCTAGGAGGAATAGTGACCTCAGCTTTATGCCATGCCAAGCTGGCACATTCTCTGAGGCAACCACCACAATCACCTGTGAAGCAGGTTCCATTTTATTCATGTGAAGTCAATTCCAGGGCCTCAGGGTGGCAGAGCCTGCATCCAAACACAGTCCTCACCTGTAACCACTGTTCTGTCCTGCCTCCAGCCCTCAGATGTTAGGTGTGTGGCACTGCCTGGCACGTTGACGGGCCCAGTGATAGGGGCTCCCAACCCTTTCCAGTATCATTGTGGCTCACAGCCCTCCAGTTCTCACCTGACCTGCTCCCCACCCAGTCTGGCCCCAGCCCCAGGCAGATGCCCATCTCCAAGCCTCAGTCTCCTCATCTGAAAAGCAGGTAATTCTGCCCATCTCATTTTGTTGTTAATGAAAATATATGTGTTTTGTTTTTTTTTTGCCATGGTCTCATTTTCGCCCATGCTGAAGTACAGTGGAACCATCACTACTCACCACACCCTCAAACTCCTGGGCTCAAGCGATTCTCCCTCTTCAGCCTCCCAAGTAGCTGAGACTACAAGTGCATGCCATCATTCCCGGCTAATTTTTTGATATTTTTTGAAGAGACGAGGCTGTTCTTGAATTCCTGGACTTAAGCAATTCTCCCACTTCAGCCTCCCAAAGTGCTAGGACTACAGGTGTGAGCTTCTACACCCAGCTGGAAAAAAAACATGTTTTAAATTTTAAAAAGCCATATATATTCCTGAGGAAAAATTAGAAAATGCAGAGACACAGAGGGCAGTTGCTGAAAACACAGGTTGTCAGGGAATGAATGAAATGATGTGCAGTGCCTGGCACACGGTAGGCCTCAAGGTTCTGGGGACTCAAGAATTGGGACCAGCAGTCCGTGCCCTGGGCAAGGGCCAATAGCGGACATCTGGCCAGAGACTGGGTGAGCACTGAGGGTTGGTGCCACAGTGGAAGACCACCTCCAGCCCAGCAGAAACACCTGGCAGTGCCATGCCTGGTGCCCTTGGCTGCTCCTTCCCAACAGTGTCCCTCCTATCCTTTGAGACCTGCCTCCTTTATCAGAGTAACACTTCACTGAGTGCTCACTATGAGCCAAGCAGGACCACCCTGAGAAGTTGTGCAGATTGCTAGCTGCACAAGGGCAGTGTGCATGTGGGGGACTGGAACCAACCTGATTCCTGTTGGATAGCCACCTCCACCTGGAGAGGAATGCACAAAAGCTCCATATGTGTACTGGCAGCACATTAATACTTACAGCCCCATTGGACAGGTATGGAAAGTGACAAGAGAGTGGGCACACATCTGTCCTGAGCTCTGCATGTCCCAGCACAAGGACCATAGCAGGTGCTCAGTTGAAACTGGTTGGAAGAGTAGATGCTGGGAAGCAACAGTCTGGGCAGGCAGTGGGGTAGAGGAGGCTGGAGCTGGTGGGAAGCCAGGCCAGTGGGCCCTGCCTGTAGCACTGTACTGCCCACGCAGGTTGATGGGGCTGCGCCTCCCTATGGTCACTGTTACTGTCATGGTTGCTCTAGAAGGGGCCATAGGGCAGCCTCAGAATGGGCCACCTGGCTTCTGCCCCCAAATGTGTCCAGAGTGAGGGCATAGGTGGTCAGGGTCACAGCTGTCTTGTGGACCCACAGGGGAGAATGTGAAGGCATTCTTCAGCCGTGTAGCTGCCCTGGCATTCGAGCAATCCATTCTGCAGGACTTGGAGAGGAGGAACAGTGCCCGGCTCCAGGTCGGCGATGGAAACCTCATCCGTGCGTACAAGCATGGCTGGGTCAGGCTGGGGAGCAGGCTCAAGACTAAAATCCATATCCACCATTCTCCTGTCACCTGAGTCCTGCCATTTTCTTAACTGGTGGCCCTCTGCTGTCCCTTGATCCTCTTCTCTGGGTGTCACCCCAGCCTTAGGCCTGCAGTTTCCCTGACCCCACCTGCCAGTTCAGACATCTTCCCTAGCCTTCCTTGTCTTCCTGACACATGGACCACATGGGACAGGCTGGGTATCCTGGGCTCTGCAGATATGCCCTGACTTCAGCTCTCCTAGTCTGTACCTTTGCCCATTCTGTTCCCCTACCTGAAATGCCCCAGGTCTCTCAGCCTGTGCCAAGTTATCAGGCCTTGAATGACAGACCTAGGAGCTCAAGCTCACAGCTCTGGCTGCAGGCTTGGGAAGGTTCTTGCCCAGAGTCAGCTGTAGGATGCCTGACTGATGCCAAGTTACTCCTTCCCTCCTTTCAGGAATGGCAAGTCCGCCTGAGACTCAAGAGAACAAGATGCCCTCCAGCCTGGGCTGCTGTTAGCCTGAGTCAGAGGCCTCTGTTCCCTGCACCCGCATGGCATCACCTTCCATGACTGTCGAGGTATGACCTGGAGCCCAAGCTCTGCAGTCTGCTGCCCTCACTGTGGAGTCCTGTGTTCCGGTCTCTTCACCCACTCACCATGCTGAGCCCCAGGGTCCAGCTACTTCTCTTTGGTAGGTCGGGAGCCAGGAAAGGCCTCCACTGGCTGCCCCACATTGCCTGAAGGCCAGTCCCACCTGCAGGATTGTCAGACAGTCGCCCTTGACTTTGGGATGCCTCAGGACTGCACCCTTGGGACACTCACCCCTCGCCCATGGCCTGCATCGGCATTCAGCCTTGACACTCTCTCCCAGAGATCCTGGATGTGGCCTCAGGATCCTTCTCATCACAGCATGCCAGGCAACCTGGGCTTATCAAAGTCGGCACCCTGGGAAGATCCCACCTGCCATCCCCCTGCCCCAGGTGTTTCCTGTTGTCAGAAGACTTGCAGTTCTGGGATTTGGAGCTCCGGGCCTCACTGTCCACTGTCCCTCTGCCACAGACCCTCGGGGTCCTTGGGCAGACCTGCCCCTCTTTGGAGAACAATGGGCAGGATGGTCTCTGGGGCCACTTCTGGCTGAAGGACTCTCTCTGGCACCTCCGAAATCCTGGGTCCTGCCCTCCCAGTTTGTGGGCAAGGTTGAGCAGAACAAGCCCCTCAGGCCTCTCTGGCCATCTGGACAGGGATTTGCCTGGCCACGCCGTGGGAAGAAGGCTGCACAGCTGCAAGGGTAACTCCCTCTGAAGCCTTGAGTGGCACTGCCCTGCTCTGGCACTCGTGCCAGGCCCATGCCCCTGATTCCTCCTCATGCCTCTCTCACTGGCCCTCGTGTCTCTTAGGACCTTTGTAATGGCATCCACACATCTGTGAAGGACTTCAGAAGCCCTCCAAAGTCCCCGCCACTTCTTCCTGAACACACACAGTAGGCAGGAACACCCCACACCTCCTCTGCCCTCTGTCTGGAGTGCTTGTTCATGAAGTCTTCTCATTGCATGAACCAGCCCATTTGCCCCACACTCCTGTCGCCCTGGCTGTGCCCACTCATCTCACCCACCTCATGCCACAGGTTGGTGGGCACACCAGACACACCCATCTGCACCCTGTGGATGGTGAGCACTTTACAGGTACATGTTGGTCAGTGCTGATCTCCTAGTGCCTGGCATACCACAGGGGCTGCATAAATGTTCATCAACTCAGCAATCACCAAATATCAGTTAGGGAAGAACACTGGCATCCTTTTCTGTTCATTCCCCCTTCACTATATTTTTAGCTCTTTTATTTTTACATATATACAACACTTCTCTATATAAATCACATTTAAAGAAGTTCCATGCTTAATGTAGAACAAAACAGCGCAAAGCATATAAAATACAAAGTGGGAGCCCCACTCCCTTAGGCCACAATTCCAAAGTATGCTTTGCTAGCAGTTGGGAGGATTCTTTCCAGACCACTCACCCTGACCACACAGCTGCCACTTTGTTGGCTTGTTTCGCCAGAGTGACCTCACCCCGCACACACTGCCCAGCAGCCCACCTTCCTGGTGACCTGCCTGAGCCCCCTCCCTGTGGTGCATGTGAAGCCACCTCCTTCCTTCAGCAGCACCCAGTTCTCGTGCAGAGGGACTGGAGTTCATCTGACCTGCCCCATCCACGAGTCATCCAAGTTGTGACCAGCCTGTAGCATTCCCCAATGATGCTACAGTGATCATCCTTGTAGTCAGAGCTTTGCACTCAGAATTCCCAAATGAGGCCTTGCTGGGCCCTTCTCTGGGCTGCAGCCCCCGGTCTGGTCCACAAGACGCAACCTCTGGGCGACAGCATTGTGGTATATAAGTGAGGACTGGGTTTGCTGGGCGTAACAGAAAGTTTTACAGGTTGGGGGAGTCTGTCACAGTGGGCTGGTGCTCTCCATGGCCCCCTCTCTTGCCCCTTCAGGTCCCAGGATGGGGATGTAATATGGTGTCCTGCTGTTACCTGCTCCCAAACTAGAGCCATGCTGGCTTGTGCACCCCATGCCTCTGTACACGGGCCTTTATGAATAAACTCTCCTCATGTTTCCACAGTGCCATACCAGTTGGTTCCTGCGGTTCCTGGCTGGCAGAGTATGACCTCTCCAATTTTGGTATTTGGTCTGGGGCAGGGGAGAGGGGACAGGACTAAGCTTTCCAGGGAAATGCAAGGGGCACAGTTGTCCCTGGCCCTGCTCTAAGTGATACTACATCTTCTCTGTCAGTGTGGCTTGTGCTCCCTCACTTTGATGTGACAAGTCAACAGAGACATCAACTTCATTATCAACATTTAGCAATGAGTTTCTGAGGCAGAGGCACTTTCTGTTGGTCTTGTCCTGCAGGCCCAGGCAAGCAGCCCCCTGCAGCCAAGGCACAATGAGTGACCACAGTGACTATGTCCAAGTGCTTTAGAAGCATCTTTTCCGTCCTTCTTGTTTCCCCTGGCCCCTTCCCTGCTCTTCATCAGTCTGTCCATCCTTCCATTCATCTGCATCTTCCACTGGAAACACCCTCCTCTCCTGTCACTTCCTGGCTCCCTGGGGTCTACAGTACCAAGCCCACACTCTCACCCTGGCATTAGAGATTCCCTGCCACCCAACCTGGCCCCACTCATCCCTGCAGGCCCCCATACTCCAGCTTTCATTTCTGGTCACAACACAGTCTTTGCAGGTGCCAGACCTCTGTCTAGGGTGCTTTGCTCCTATTCTGTGCCCAACAGCTAGGACACCCCTGCTCCAGGAGGCTTTTATGGATGTCCCCACAACTCTCACAGAACTTACTGCCCTGGGTGTGACTGACCATGTCTGGGCTTTTTCCTCCACCCTTCTGTGGGGCCCCCAAAACCAGAGAAGTAACCTCATCACCTCTGCTATCTCCCCACCACCTCCAGGAGGAAGGGCCTATAGTAGGTTCTCAACAGATGTGTGAGGAAGGCAAGGAGGCAGGAAGGTTGCTCGAGCAAGATTCTCCGGGCAGACATATTGCACTCTGACCCAAGATGTCTACCACACGGACTATACACCTGCTTGGGAAACAGCCTGTGCCTGGCCTTCCTTGGTGGCTAGAAACAGTGCCTTATCATTCACTTGCAGACCCCAGAAGACCTGCCTGACCTGGAGACCCTCACAGGGCATCAGTTAGTGAAGGCTTTTTGGGGCCTGTGGGTGTGTTCTGGTCTTGGGAGGAGCTTGGTAAGAGTCGGCAACAGAAAATTCCAGGGGCAAGCTGAGCAGGCCTGGGGAAGGAGTCTCATGCCAAGCAGAGAGGTTCTAGGAACAGGAGAAATGAGATTTGGGATGTGTGGGTCAGGGGAGTGTTTGGGTTAGTTACTGCTGCATAACAAACCACCCCAAACCATTTATCCTTTCTCAGGATTGTGTGAATTGATTGGCTGTTTTCTGCTCCATGTTAGTGACTGGGGCACTGGGATGACTATCCCAGAGTCCAAAATGGCCTCACTCACATGGCCAAGAAGGAGTGTTCCCAGAGATAAGCTCTAATGTGTAAGTGTTGTCAAGCTTCTGTTGGCATCACGTTTGCTTCAATGGGACACTCTGACCCAACATCCCATAGGTCAAAGCCCAGAGTCAGTGTAGAAGGGGACTTCATACGGGGTGAATAACTGGAGACCTGATGCGTTGGGGACCGATCTAGGGAACTAAGGGAGAGGGAGAGAAGGCAGAAGGTTCTGTCCCTAGGTCTGCTCCCTCTCCATCCCGAGGGGAGGTGAGGGCTTTCCCCCCAGGCAACAGCTTCTTGCCCAGCCTCTACCAGTGAAACCCACATAGTGCTCCTCCAGGAAGCCCACTTTGGACTCCCAGCTGAGTCAGTCTCCTTTGATCCTGATCCCCGTCTCTTTTGAGGCATCACTGAAGTTCCAACTTCCCCCTTACTATTCTGTGGCCTTGGTGACCTGCCGTGTCACCACTGCATCCCCAGCACCTGTCCACCAAGTACCTGAATGAATGAGTGACTAGTCACCAGGTGCAACCTCACACAATGTCACTAACAACTGGTACATTGGGCTCCTGAGAGGGACAGTCTGGAGCTAGAGCCACTCTTGGCCCCAGCAGGTACCGCCATCAGCTAAATCCCACTTGCGGTGGAAGTCTGGCCCAGACTTCCCAAAAGCAGAGGTCGTCCGGGAGCAGACCTGGGGCATAGCAAGAACTGCCATTCAGAGAGCACTCCCTCTGTGCCAGCCCCACGCTCAGCAAAGTACTTGAGGGGAAACTCCTTTAACACAGTAGGGCTGTGGGCTGGTGTCATGACCCCTCATCCCTCACCTCACAAAAGGAGACCCAGGTACAGAGCTGAGCAGATGAGACACATCTGAGCATCTCCACTGCCTCCACATTACCAGCCCTCCTCTGCCTCTACCCCCCATCCCAGCCTGGGTCTGATCCTAGCGGGGCTCCTGCTGCAAGTGGCCACAGGACTCTATGTCCCTCACAGGCTTATCCCGCAGTCAGAGGTCCAAGTGTTCTGCTGCCCGTGGTCATAACTCTGAAAAGGAGCTTATTTGCATGGCTCAACCATGTCCAGCCCACCCAGCGTTCCCCACTCCCTGTACCCCACATTGTCGGTCCTCTTAGTGGTGATGCAGGCTCCTCAGGGGCCAGAGCAGGGTGTCCCCTCTCAGCCTCCTGCAACCTTGTACCCTGAGTGCCTGCCTGCCTCGCCTTCCTCCCAGCCCTGCTGTGGGCCTCTGGAGTGAAGGAAAGGCCACCAGGATCCATTTAACTCACACTGCAGCCCTGGTGATGGGATTGGGGCCATTCTCAGATGAACATCTCTCTCTAGATAAACGCAGGACAACCTAGCCCAGGAGAGTTAAGGACACCTGTGATCCAGGTAACTGAACACAGAGGTGGACAAAGGAAAGGTTAAATCCACATGTTCACTCATTCACTAATTTTTTTTCCTTTTTTTTTTTTTTTTTTTTTGAGATGGGTTCTTACTGTCACCCAGGCTGCTGGAGTGCAGTGATGTGATCATAGCTCACTGTAACCTCAGACTCTTGGGTTCCATCCATCCTCCCACTTTGGCCTCCCAAGTAGTTCAGACTATAGGCATGAGCCACTGCACCAACTTCATTCACTGATTCTTTTTTTTTTTTTGAGTTAGAGTCTCACTCTGTTGCTGAGACTGGAGTGCAATGGCACACTCCTGGCCACCACAGCCTCCACCTGCAGGACTCTGGTGATCCTTCCGCCTCAGCCTTCCAAGTAGCCGGAACTACAGGCACGTGCTACCATGCCCAGCTTGCTTATTTATTTATTTATTTATTTATTTATTTATTTATTTATTTATTGTAGAGACAAGGTCTAACCAAGTTGCCCAGGTGGGTCTCGAACCTGGAGGCTCAGGCAATCTACTCACCTCAGCCTCCCAAAGTGCTGGGATTACAGACTGAGCCACTGAGCCCGGCCTTTATTTTTATATCTATATATTTTTTGAGTTGGAGTCTCACTCTGTCATCCAGGCTGGAGTGCAGTGGCATGCTCATGGTCACCGCAGCCTCGACCTGCTGGGCTCAGGCCATCCTTCCACCTCAGTCTTTCAAATAACTGGAACCATATGCACACACCACCACGCCTGGCTAATTTTTTGATTTATTGTAGAGACAAGGTCTCATCAAGTTGCCCAGGCTGAACCCCTGGACTCAGGCAATCCTCTTGCCTCAGCCTCCCAAAGTGCTGGGATTACAGACTTGAGCCACTGCACCCGGCCATTCACTGATTCTTACTTGTTCACACATTCAGCTTTCTTGGAGGCCTTTTCTGGCCTGGCTCTCTGCATTCTCCCATTTGCTCCTCTCACAGTCCACATAGCAGGTGCCAGAGCAGCCCCATTTCACCAATTCACAGGTGAACCAGGCTCCAAGGAACATAAGTCCTGGTGCCACACAGGTGCGGGTCAGACTGGGAATCCTGGAGGCAGTTCCCTTCAAATCTTGTAACCCTGGGCCCCTGGCAGGTAGACAAGGAATCCTGGGCCTGTAGGGAACTGTGGAGAGGATACAGCAACCAAGAGAGTCCAGGGCAGGAATGAGAGACGTCATGGGTGGGGAGAAAGGAGGGAGGGCTTTCAGAAAAAGATACACAAAGATAGAGTCTCCTCCTCTCCTGAGGGAGAAGTGGCTTCTGAAGACTGGGTGGGCCCTGGGTGCAACCCATCCCCCTGTAGACACCCACGGCTTCAGGCACTGCATGAAGTGAGACGCTTTCCCAGCAACTTCCAGGCTCCTCTGCCATCTGCTGTGGCCTCCCAATGTCACCTCCCATATGTCAGGCCTTCCCCTGAGGGAAGCTGATGGGCAGCCGCCATGTGTGACTGTCACACTGCCTCCTTCCAGGCAGTGCAGATACTTCCCGACCTCTTCCCCCTCCCCTGAGACTGCACCTCGGGGTAGCGGGGGCAGGGTGGTTTGGAGGGTAGCAGGCATAGAGCTCCTGCCCCTGGGCGACTGTCAGCAGACTCACCTGTCTTCTGGGATGCATGATGGGTGGTCTGGGAGGCAAAGCAGGCCCGGTCTCCCTACTGCCCCACAGGTGGTGGCACCCCCAGCTTAAGGGTGCCCTGGGGCCCTGACCACTGGAAGCCACAGCCTGGACCACCTCACTGGCCATACCTTTGGGGACAAGCTCATTTTTTCCCGGCCCCTTTGTTTCCTTTGAAGGCTGGAGACAGCAGATAGGACACTCTCCTGGGATCCCCAGCTGCAGGGGCCTCATCAATAATTGATTCTGCAGAAGGCAGGCAGGGTTAGAGCTGAGGAGGGACCCTGGCCTGGGAGGAAAGGCCCACACCCTCTTGCAGAATCCGTGGCCAGTGGCACCAACAAGGGCTCGTTTCTCACTCAGCTAAGCATCCCACGGATCCCACACACACTCTGGGCTGGGGGTAGGGCTAGAGAACAGCTGTATTGGTGGCCCAGTTTTCTGGTCTGGCCCCCTGTTCCCTGGGGCTGGCAGATGACAGATGATAGGTGACAGATGAAGGCTGGGAGTCACATGGCTACATCCTGCTTGAAGGGAGCCCTCGTCCAGCCTCCAGACTCCCAAGTGGGTCGAGATGCAGGTGCAGACAGGTCAGGGAAGAAGCAAGGAGGGGAAAAAAAAGGCCTACCCGGTAGGTCTTGAGCAGAAAGCCCTGCCATCCTTACAGTGCCACATTGGTAGTCCCACCTGATGGCATCATGGTCAACAGCACTGATTTGGGACTTGGGTGGGCTGGGCTCAAATCTAAGCCCCCACTTATTGCTGCCCCACTCTGAGCCCCTTTCCCTGCCTCTTACTGGGGTGACAGCTGTGAAAGTGGAAAGAAGCCTGTGGACAAAAAGCCTGGTGAGGGCTGCATGAGTGGGAAGACTGTGTGTCTCTCACAGGCAGGGCCACTGCGCCCACTTGCACAGGGCCTTTGGATGAATTAGAAGAGGGCACCCATGTGCTTCCTCAAAAAGTGAAACACAGGCCGGGCTCGGTGGCTCAGCCTGTAATCCCAGCACTTTGGGAGACTGAGGTGAGTGGATTGCCTGAGCCCGCGGTTTCGAGACCCGCCTGGGCAATTTGGCGAGACCTCATCTCTACAATAAATAAAAAAATTAGCCGGGCGTGGTAGCGCGCACCTGTAGTTCCAGCTACCTGGAAGGCTGAGGCGGAAGGATCGCCGGAGCCCAGCAGGTAGAGGCTGCGGTGGGCGGGAGCAGTCACTGCACTCCAGTCTGAATGACAGAGTGAGACTCCAACTCAAAAACAAAAAAAAATGTGAAACACAGACTTACCATGTGATCTGGAAATTCTATTCCCAGGTGTATCCCCAAGGAAAACAGAGACTCGACCAAGCACATTGTCTTCATCAGTGCGGGCTGCCACAACAAAGTACCATAGTTTAGGTGGTTTACAAAACAGAAATTTATTTCTCACAGTCTTAGAGGCTGGAAGTTCGAGATCAGGGTACCAGCAGGGTCGAGTTCTGGTGGGGGCCTTTTTCCAAGTTGCAGACTTCTTGTTGCATTCTCACATCATGGACAGAATTTGAGAGAACAGAGATTCCTTTTTATAAGGGCACTAATGCTGCTCACAAGGGCTGTACCCTGATGACCTAATCACCTCCCAGGTACCTCACCCCCTAATGCCATCACATTGGGTTAGGATTTCATACATAGGATGTGAGTGTGATCTGGCTGTGACATCTGTCACCCCATTGATCACCAGTGTTGTTAATTTCATATGTATATAATTTTTTCAGAGATGGTGGTCTCGCTATGTTGCCCAGGCCTGGGGTATAGTGGTTATTCATAGGTGTGATCCCACTACTGATCAGCATGGGAATTTTGAGCTGCCGTATTTCCAACCTGGGCCAGTACACCCCTCTGAAGGCAGTCTTATGGTTCTAGGAGGTCACCATATTGATGCCAAATTTAGTGTGGACACCTGAGTGCACTACAGCCCAGAACTCTGGATCTCAACCAATCTTCACCTCAACCTCCCTAGTAGCTGAACTACAGGTGCGCCTCACCATGTCCGGCTAGAATTTCAACATATACATTTTAAGGGACACAAACATTCAGTCCATTGCATACACATACATACACATTCAGAGCAGCACAAAGTGGAAAGCTGGGTGTGGTGGCTCACACCTATAGTCCGAGCTACTTGGGAGACTGAGGTGTGAGGATTGCTTGAGCCTAGGAGTTCGAGTCTAGCCTGGGCAACATGTGAGATCCTGTTTCTAAAGAAAGAAAAAAGTGGAAACAGTCCAAATAGCCATCAATTAATGAATGGATAAACAAAATGTGATATATCTGTGCAACAGAATATTCATCCTTAAAAAGAAATGAAGTACTGATTAGTGCTACAATATGGATGAAACTTGAAACATTATGCTGAGTGGAAGAAGTCAGAAACAAAGGGTCACATATTCATGATTCCACATCTTAGTCCATTTGTGCTGCTTTATCAAATTACCTTAAATTAGATAATCCATAAAAAAACAGAAATTTGTTCCTTGCAGTTCTAGAGGTTGGGAAGTCCAAGATCAAGGTGCCAGTAAATTTGGGAGACACAAGTATTCAGTTTGGTGGGGCCTGTTCCTCATAGATGGCACTGTCTCAGTGTTCTCACATGGTGGACGGGGACAAATTCTGTGTCCTCACATGGCAGAGAGATGGAAGAGTCAGGCATCTCTCTGAAGCTTCCTTTATATGCAATAATTGAATTCACAAGGGCAGAGCCCTCACGGCCTAACCACCTGCCAAAGTCCTCACCTCTTAATACTATCACCTTGGGGGTTCAGTTCCAATAGGAATTTTGCAGGAACACATACATTCCAACCACAGCATTCTATTTATATGAAATCTCCAGAATAGATAAGTCCATAGAGACAGAAAATTGATTGGTGGAGAAGAGGGACATGGGGGAACAACTACTTAATGGGTACAGAGTTTCCTTGTGGGGTGATGAAAATATTTTGGAACTAGAGAGAAGTGGTAGTTGTACATGTGAATCTATTAAATGCCACTGAAATATTCACTTAAAAATGGCTAACTTTATGTTTTGTGAATTTCACCTCAATTTTAAAAAGCGCTCTTTCTCAAGGCCTTTTATTCCATTTAAAAACTGCCATCATAAACTTATTTTGTAAGAACAAGATACCTTTTTACAATTGCTATCACCACCAGTATTCATAGCTATCAGGTCTAAGCTGGAAATGGTGCCCTCCCTTTTGATGTATGTCCTTGTGTAGTGCACATCCTGCCCAACTGTAACTGGTAGCCCTGCTCAGTTCAGTCCTTGAGGAGGGTATGTGTGGCTGGTCCATTTTACAGTGAACAAATGCATGTTTGAGAGATAAGTCGATCACTCCCCGATTCCACTCTGGTAGGACCTTCTTACTTTGTGACCTCTGGAGCTGAAGGCCTGGGTCTCAAGTTTGCACCATGGTTGAAGACCTGGGAACACATCTTCATCTGTGAGTCCCTAGGCTGGCAGAAGGAATGAAGGAGATGCTAGGAAGATGCTCACTCTTACCTCTCAGTGAGCAGAACCAAGGGCTGTCCCACTTCCTCCAGCTGGGGACTCAAGGGCTCACGTAACTCATCCCTAGGGATTCTTGTGTTTTAATATAACAGCTTTTTTGAAATATTCAGATACCATACACTCACCAAGTTCAAATGTACAATTGAATGGTTTTTAGTATATCACAAGGTTGTACAACCATCACTGCTATCCAGTTCTAGAATATTTTTCGTAACCCTTAAAAGGGATTCCATGCTCATTAGCAGTAACTCCTCAATCTCCCGTCCCCTGCCCTGCCCCAGGCAACCACCATCTCCCTTCTGTGTCTATAGATTTGCCTATTCTAGACATTTCATATAAATGTGATCATACAATACATGACCTTTTGTGACTGCTTCTCTCACTTAGCACAATGTCTTCAAGGTTCATCCATGTTGTAGCACCTATCAGCATAATGCTTCATTTCTATTTTTAAAAATTATTTAGGCCGGGCTCGGTGGCTCAGCCTGTAATCCCAGCACTTTGGGAGGCTGAGGCGAGTGAATTGCCTGAGCCTGAAGGTTCGAGACCCGCCTGGACAACTTGGCAAGACCACGTCTCTACAATAAATCAAAAACTAGCTGGGCGTGGTAGCACGCGCCTGTAGTTCCGGCTACTTGGAAGGCTGAGGCGGAAGGATTGCCAGAGCCCAGCAGGTCAAGGCTACAGTGGCTGGGAGCGTGCCACTGCACTCCAGTCTGGGCGACGGAGTGAGACTCCAACACACACACACACACACACACACACACACACACATATTTAAATAAACTTTATTTTTAGAGCCATTTTAGTCTCATAGCAAAATTGATTGGCAAGTGCAGAAATTTCCATACAGCCCCTTTTCCCACACGTGCATAGTATCCCTCACTAACAACCTCTCACACCAGAGGGGTGCATTTGTATGTAGATGATGAACCAACACTGACACAGCACTATCACTCAAAGTCCATAGTTCACATTAGGGTTCACTCTTGCTGTTGTACATTTTTTTAAAATTTGTTTATTTTTAGACACAGAGTCTCGCTCTGTTACTTAGGCTGGAGAGTAATAGTATAATCATAGGACACTGTAGCCTTGAACTCCTGGACTCAAGTGATCCTCCTACCTCAGCCTCCCAAGTAGCTGGGATTTGGTGCTGTACTCTATGGGTTTGGACAAATGTGTAATGACATGTATCACCACTGTACTATCATATGGAGTAGTTTTACCACCCCCAAATCCTCTGTGCTCTGCCTAATCATTCCTCCCTCCTTCCTAGTCCCTGGCAACCACTGATCCTTACTGTTTCAATAGTTTTTCCTTTTCCAGAATCATACAGTATGTAGCCTGTTCAGACTGGTTTCTTTCACTTACGAATTTAAGTTCTATGTCTTTCCATGGCCTGCTAGCTCATTTCTTTTTATTGATGATTAATATTCCATTGCCTGTGACAACCCCTTTGAGTCTCTTCCCGCTGTGGGAGCTTTTCTGTCCTCTCAATAAATACTGCTTTAAAAAATTTTTTTTCCATTGTCTGGATGTACCACAGTTTATCTCTCTTCATTGCTTTATACAGTAGAATAATATTCTACTGTCTGGATATACCACATTCTGTTTATCCTTTCATCTGTTGAAGGATATTTGGGTTGTTTCCTTCCCCGGGTTGTGAGGTATCAGAATTTCTGAGATCTCTCCTGCAGAGGGGGTGTTGGGTCCTAGCTACTTCGAATAAAGGGACAGGGCAGACTTGAGGGAAGGGTTTGCTGGAATCTTGGCCTGGGCTCTGGGAACTGTTGAGGGTGTGTCAAGGTGTGTGTGTTTTGTTTTGGTTTTAAAATATATTATAGAGTCATATAACCACACTTAGAAAATGAATAAAATTGAGAGGAAAATATTACCCAAAATTCCACTTCCCTGTCCCATTTAGTTTTGAGATTTAAAAACATGACATCAATTGGAGATGATGGAAATGCTTATTATCTAATTGTGGTGACAGTTTCAAAGTATGCACAGATGCCAAAACTCATCAAATTGCACCCTTTAAATATGCTCGGTTTATGGCACTTCAATTATACCTCAGTAAAGTTGAAAAGATAACATCTTTTTTTAAATTATAAAAGATAGATGTTGGTGGCTCACGCCTATAATCCCAGCACTTTGGGAGACTGAGGTGACCACGGGTTCGAGACCAGCCTGGGCAACTTGGCAAGCCCTCATCTCTACAATAAATCAAAAAATTAGCTGGGCGTGGTGGTGTGCGTCTGTAGTTCCAGGTACTTGGAAGGTTAAGGCGGAAGGATCACCTGAACCCAGCAGGTCGAGGCTACAGTGGCCGTGAGCATGCCACTGCACTCCAGCCTGGGTGACAGACTGAGAATTCGACTCAAAAAAAAAAAGGCCAGGCATGGTGGTTCAAGTCTGTAATCCCAGCACTTTGGGAGGCCAAGGCGAGAGGATTGCCTGAGCCCACAGGTTCGAGACCAGCCTGGGCAACATGATGAGACCATGCCTCTACAGTAAATAAGTTTTTAAAAAATTAGCTGGGCACGGTAGTGCATGCCTGTAGTTCCAGCTACTTGGAAGGCTAAGACGGAAGGATCACCTGAGCCCAGCAGGTTGACACTGGGGTGGCCGTGAGCGTGCCACTGCACTCCAGCTTGGGTGACGGAGTGAGACTCCGACTCAAAAAAAAAAAAAATAGACATTTTTATTATGGAGAATTCAGAAAAGTGACTGGGCACCGTGTCTCTTACCTGTAGTCCCAGTACTTTGGGAGGCCAAGGCAGGAGGATAGATTAAGGCCAGAAATTTAAGACTGCAGTGAGCTGTGATCATGTCATTGCACTCCTGCCTGGGTGACAGAGTGAGACCCTACCTCTTGAAAAAAACAGAATTCAGGCCGGGCTTGGTGGCTCAGCCTGTAATCCCGTGCCTTTGGGAGGCTGAGGTGAGTGGATTGCCTGAGCCCGCGGGTTCAAGAGCCGCCTGGGCAGCGAGACCTCATCTCTACAATAAATCAAAAAAAAAATCCGGGCGTGGTAGCGCGCCTGTAATTCCGGCTACTCGGAAGGCTGAGGCGGAAGGATCGCCAGAGCCCAGCAGATCGAGGCTGCGGTGGCTGGGAGCGGCCACCGCACTCCAGTCTGGGCGACAGAGTGAGACTCCAACTCAAAAAAAAAAAAAAATAGAATTCAGAAAAGCATAATGATGAAGAAAATAAATGCCACCCATTGCTCAGAGACATCTGTGGAGACCTTAGTGAAGCCCTTCTCCTGCCAAATCCCTCAGAAATCTCCCTGGAATAGCACTTTGGGCCCATGCAGCATCCAGCTTCTACTGCTGAGCCCACCTTTGCTCTGCAACTCTTAGGACTCCAGATACCACTGGACTCCTTCCTCCTGTGAGGGCACAGTAGTGCTCTTTATTCCTCCCTGAGTCTTCTTCCCTTAGACTCCTAAGTCCCTATCATCTCCCTGACCAGTCCCTTTCCAGTCTCTCTGCCTCCATTTCCCTCTCAGTCCAGACCCTGCCCCTTTCCCACCTAGCCTCCTCAGGCAGGGGGAGAGTCCCACCCCTGTGACCACAAACACCAGCAATTATTCACTGGCAACACTCCAATTTCTCTCTGTGGTCTTGATTGCTTCTCAGTGCTTCAGACTCACCCTCTGTCTGCCTGCCTCCTCCTTGTAAACAGGCTACAGACACCTGAAACCGTGAGGGCATCCCTGTTCACTCATCATAGTCAGTGTCCCGCAGTTGGGCTCAGGTGATCCTTCCGCCTCAGCCTTCCAAGTAGCTGGAACTACAGGTGCGTGCAACCATGCCCCACTAATTTTTTATTTATTGTAGAGATGAGGTTTCACCAAGCCACCTGGGCTGGTCTTGAACCGGGTGGAGGGGGGGCTTAGGCAATTCACTTGCCTCAGCTTCCCAAAGTGCTGGGATTAAACAGGCCACCAGCAGGGCCTATTTAAATTTAAATTCGGGTCGGGCTTGGTGGTTTATGCCTGTAATCCCAGGGCTTTGGGAGGCTGAGGTGTGAGGATCACTTGAGGCAAGAGTTTGAAGCTACAGTGAGCTATGATTGTTCCACTACATTCCAGCCTGGGTAACAGACTGAGACTCTGTCTCAAAAATTTTTTTTAATTTATTAAAATTAAGTTAAACTAAAAATTCAGTTCTTCAGTTGCCACAGTCACATTTTAGGTGTTTGGTAACCACACTGGGCAGCTGTTGGCTGCTGTATTGTTCAGCATAGATTACAGACTGTGCCCTTGCACTGGAAAGTTCTATTGGACAGTGCAGGTTTAGAACTTTGAGCAGTTTTTTCTTGCACTTAGAATGAAACCCAAACTCACATGCCTACAAGGCCCTGCCTCACCTCTGATCTCACCTCTTACCGCCCACACCAGCATCATCTCCCAACCCGGCTGTTCCTCAAACACACCTACAACTAGGAAGTCTCCTTGTTCCTTGCCTACCTGTTCCTTGTCCTTAGGAGCAGCTCAAGGGTCCCCACCCCTGGCAAGTCCTCCCTAGGCCTCTGCCTTCCCCCACACAGCATACACACACAGCCTCCTATGGCCAGGCTCTGATGCCTTATCTTTTCCTCCCCCTCACATGTACGTCTCTCTCCTTGGGCTGTGAGCTCTCCAGGTCACATGTGTGGTTCCTCGTTCCACCTGTTCTGACTGAGCACCGACTATGAGCTCAGCACTTGGGGGACATGGAAGAACAAGACAAACAGGTCTGTGTCCTTGCAGAGTTTAGATCTAGCTGGGACAGACACACAATGGGGATTACTGGACCGGAGAGGTGAATGATAAGAAAGTTCTGCAGGAAAGGTCCAGAGGTCCAAGGTTGGAGTGCTTTCAGGGAAGTCCTGAGGTTGGAGGAATGTCCTTAGAGCCAGAACAGGCTGTCCTGTGGGGGAGGAAGTTATTATCTGGATGCGCCCTTGTGCCGAGCAAAATGCCATTTGTCATGTCAAGAGAACAGAGCCTGCTAACCCAGACCAAATAGCTTCAGAGTTTGTTTAGGTATACAAAATTTAAGGTGGGGCTGAGTTAGGACCTGTGAACCAGAGAAGGGACATTTCAGTGATAGATGAAGTGCCACCCTTCCCCATGTCCCTCTCTCTTTCCCAGGTATGTAATGGTCAAATGGACGCCGATGAGCCCACAATTCCCCCTGATGGAGGGGCCCAAATAGCAAGGGGGAAAAAGCAGTTTGTACCTTCAGGATTCTTTCTGCTGATGGCCAAATCTTGCCTGGCCCATTCGCTGGGTGACCTGAGCAGGTTATACAGAGAAGGCAGCTAATATCGACCATGACCCTGTGAGGCCTGAGAATGAGAATGAGAGCACTGCTCAGTACCACATTGCTGGGGTTCCAGCCCCTCTCTGCTCCACCACCCAAAAGTCAAGGCACTACCTGAATCTCAGTTTCCTCACCTGCCAAATGGGTGATTTACAACCCAAATGGCAGAGATGAGGGTCTGCTGGGTACAGGGAAACAGGGATGGCAGGAGGTTAGAGAGGCCTGCAGAGGGTGGCAGTGAGCTATGCAGCACTCACCCTGCCTAGGGCCCCAGAATTTCTCCAGCAACAGGACAGTTCTCTCAGGACACCAACATTATAACAGGCAACCCTGGAACAAACCCCACATGCCATTTATCAGGGTGTGTCCTGTGTTTTATCCATCTGGGCATTTTACATATGGTGTTCATGACATTTTACAGATGAGGACAAAACTAAGACTCAGGGAGGGGAAGGGAATTGCTGAGGTCACACAGCTGGGAGTGGGGGAGACCTGATCCCAAGCCAGGCTGGCTTGGCCACTAGCCTGGGCTCTGTTCCTTTAAACTGGACATCTGGGCAGCACTGGAATTGGGAGAAGGGTATGACAATTCCTCACATCCATGAAGGGACAACAGTCCTTGGTGGCAGATTTTCTTGTTCTCATTTCAATGCCCAGGAAACTGAGGCAGAGAAAGAGAGATGGTCAGGATTCAAGCTCAGTACTTTGCCAATTCCTATTTCCTTTTATTCTCAGCCGGCTGGTTTGGGTATTTTCCTTTTGTGCCCATCAGACTCCCTTCAGAATGCCTTCTGCTGTGTCTCAGATCTCTGGGCTTCCCCAGAGAACCATAAAATATTTTATTTCACTGCCTGGTCTGGGCTGTTCTATCTTCCACCTAGCCCTGTGAAGGCTGGCGACCCCCTTAGAAGGGGGCTAATTAGGCAAGTTCTGAGTCAGATAGTCCCAGAGAAACGACTTTGGTCTCTGAAGCTTAGGATAGCCCAGAGGACAAACGCATGGCTCAGGACGTAGGAAGGCAGGTGTTGAATCACCTGGGGGTGATTCAAATCCTGTTTCTCCCCCGGTTTGTGGTATCACTGTGACAATTCCGTGTGGCAGTTTTTGCTCCATCACCCACCGCAGATCCACAGCGCTGGAGGCCTGCTGGCACCCAGGGGCTGCTGAAATTGGTGACCCAACCTGGTCCTCCTGCCTCACTGGAAGACCAGCCAGGCGTGCTCAGCCTGTCGCTGGCGAGTGGCTAGGTTATGGGGAAAGGAGGAGCCAGGTGTTCCAGATCTTCCGCGTTGGAAAGGTCTCTCTAAATCGGGGGTCTGATGTCCTTTTTATTCGACCTCTGGGCTGAGAGTTCGACAGTCGGGTTTGCTGCCATTAGGGCTTCCGTTTCCCCAAGCGCGCAGGGACGGAGGAAGGGAGCAGAGTGTCCCGCCCGGCGTCCCTGCGCGGTCCCTTTAAGAGGCCCGCCGGCTCCGGCAGCCGCGCCAGCCGCGGCCCCCAGTCCTCCCCTTCCTGCGGCGCCGAGTGCGGGCCGGGCAGTGCGTCGCGCTCGGGGAGGAGGCGGTGGTAGTGGGCCTGCGAAGCGGCGCCGGAGAGAGAAGAGGAGGAGAGCGCGCAGGCCGCAACCCTGGGCTGGCGGCGGCCGGGCGGGACACAGCGCATCGC